>NW_026623527.1:109434-133224 GCF_030028575.1 Malurus melanocephalus
CAGACAACATTCCTGCACACAAAGATGGTGGCATAATTAAGAAATGTATTCAGGGTATTACTAATTTAACATAGCTCATCAATACTTCCATCAGAAAATCTGTTTATGGCCAACAGTGTCACAACTGAATTTATGCATTGTAAATACAAATATATTTTATTCATAGAAAATTCTTGTGACTTCAATTATGCAATAAGTATTTATTTGGAATTCATTATTTTTTGTTTGATAACCATCATTAATTCATGTCCAACTGATTAAGCCTGCTGTAAAGCTTTAGTGARCGTTACACAGGATAAAATATAGATTTGTAGAGCTGGGTATTTTCCCTACAACTTCAAGCAGAATCTGYGGACAATGACATTATACTGTTTCACACGACCACAGAGTTTTATAATACCACTGCTAATCACAGAAATATTGCAAGGCTTTCCATTAAAACCAATGCAAATCTCTAGCCAACAATTATTGATTTAGGAGAGCTTGAGCTGCTTGCTGCTTTTAGACTGCACAAATACCGCTCTTCTCACTCCTTTTTTTCTATTTCTGCCTGAGATTCACATGTAGGGTGTTCCCTCTGCACCGCCCCTCACTTTGCAGGCAGGCAAATGCTTGCTTACCAAACAGCCCAGCTCCCAGCACCGCTGCCTGGCTYAGGAAGGGTGGGATGTTTAGGAATACATAGTAAATTTAATCTTCCTCCACAGTTTTTCTGAAGCAGAGTGCTAAAATTTGTGTTGGAATATAAAGTAAGGTTCATATATTCCTGAAGTGGCTTTTCTTTTTATGTTGTTTTAGCTCCAGTTTCCCGGAGTTCACAGAGAAATCAGCAGCGAAAAGTACAAATTAAAACACTGAGTAGGTGACAGGAAAATAAAGACTACAGTACCACCTTTTTTCTGTACCTTCTGTTCCATAGAGAAACCTACCTTAGTTATCCAAGGAAACAAGAGCTCAGACTGATGCATGAAACCATTTCACCAAAGCTAAAAGCACAAGACAGAAAAATTTAAGTCGTCCAAACCAAAAAATGCCTACTCACAAAACCAAACAGCTGTGCTGAGATAATTTCTGACAAACAAGGGGAGCATGAAGCCAGAAATTAATGGACCAAAATAGCTATGTTGGAAATTAAGCCCAATTAGCAAATAAAATAATGACAGGAGCTGTTCTTTCTCTTTCTTCCTCCAATATGCTGGGTTTGAGATCCTCATTTCCAGCTGACTCCAGCAAAAGGCACAGAGCAAAAGGAGCTGCTGTGCTGCACACCATCATCAAAGCAGCTAGAAATGACATTTTAATCCAACACTGACCACATTTGCCAGCCTCAAACCAACAAGTACCCCTGATTTTTGAGTTCACACCACTGTCAGACTCATTTGTGAAGTTGGCTTTGGAAATTTCCAGCACCACTGACAGCTGCACCACACACTCACTCTAAGAATTCGGTTTGAATTYGTCAAAGCCACATGTTCACTTTGCAAAAAGCCTGTGAAATCATGGACAAAAGACAAAGTRAAATATTTAGAACCATAATTTATGTATTTATATTTTTAAAGAGATAATGTAACTTCACATTCATAGAGAAGGCTATTATATGGTAAAGAAAATCCAGAACATCAAATACTGCAGCATTARCGATTGCTTTTGATGGTAAAATATATTATTCATAATAACTCCTGCTAAATTTAATTAAAATATTTATACTGAAAGATATTATTCATAAAACAAAGATTGATCATCAGTCAGTAGTACCAAAAATCAAGATCAGAAATTTTTTAAGAGAGCCTCATAAAGGAATTCTCCATGAAAGGAAAGATATGGCTGGTTTCAATGAAAATCAACCCAATAGAATATAAATATTAAAGCCAGAAAAAACAGTGTCCTTGTGCTTTAGTGATGACACTGAATTCTRAAATGAAACCCAGGAGGTAGGAAGATCCTAAGTGGATTTAAAGAKCTCTCCTGTTATCATGTAGTTCTTGAATACCACACCACAGTTTTTTAAAATGCATTACAGGTCTCTCCCATTAAGTATTTTCTTGATGGGTTGTGCTTTTGGGGAGCTGGTTGTTTGTTTTTAAGAAATCCAACTGGAAATGTGTTGTGATTATCTTTCTCTGAAGCAAGCATTCCTTTTTAATAAACTCTCACTGCTCACTGGTAATAATTCATTTTTCACATTCTGTCAGACAGCCCATGCAGACACTCACAGATATTCTCTATTCCAAAACACCAGCAAGGAAAGCATCTGCAATTCTTACTCTTTAAGGTTTTACCCAAATGAGGCAGTAGTATTGAGGTAGCAATGCAGCCATTGCTTAGAAAATGGTAACAGTACCTGCTTCTCTTCTGCTTTCTGGATTCAGGAGTGCAGCAAAAAAGGTCACTGTCATTTCCATTAGCTAAGTTTCCTCACCTCTTTTCAGTTAAGGAGAGAATTTTTTTTTTTTTGTTGAGAACTGAAGTGAGCAGATGGACATCATGTTCTGCTGCAATAACACTGCTTTACATCTCTCTGACAAGGTAACAGCACTGTATATTAGTGTAATTTACTCCCACTTTAAGTCTCCTTTTCACTGACAGAACAGCATGAAGAGATCTTCATGTAAGTGAAAATAAATCCCCTGTGAATTCCAGGATGAAGTTATGACGTAGTGGATGCAAAACAGTGAACAAACCTTGGGTGCTGACGGAAACCATAMAACTAAAATATCATTCTGACTTAAGGGCTGCCCAAGAATTGCGGAGTAAACAGGAATTATCTATTTAGTTCACACTTAAACAACAAATCATATTTTCTTTGATCTCCAGAGATGACAGCAGTGAGGCACATGATTGATCCATTATGGTGTATTAATGACAAGTGATGGTGTGCCTGTGCTACACGAGAGCTGCCTGGGAGGATTTTGGTCTCTTGCAGCAGCAACACAACTCCTCCCTGGCTGATTTCTGTGGGGATTGTTCTCAGAACAACAAAATTAAACCCTCTATCCTGARAGGGGACATCAAATGGCATTATCAGTTTTGGGCACATTTTCCATGCATAAGGTCCCACAGTGTCAGAGACCCCTCTGTGTTGTTTACACAGCAGTTACACACATTTAGAGCCAGCACCACTGTCTGTGCTGCTTCCATGTTTAAATCAACCCATAAAATGCTCACATTTATCAGAGAGAATTTATAAAAGCAGACARACGCCCAAAAGTTGCTGCCTTCACACCTTGCAGCTGTCACTCAGGGACTGGGAGGAGGAGGAGGAGTGCAAGGGAAGGCTCTCCCTGCCCTGCACAGTCTGTGCTGGAGGATGCAGAGTGCTCTGGAAATGATGCAGCTCGGGATGGGAACTCACCTGGGGCAGCCTGGAGATGTGGGACTCATTACAGTCTGTTGCTAACAAGGCTGTGTGYAGTACACACTCTCAGGGGATGCGGTTTTGCAATGCTCACCTCACAGGCATCCCAGCGTGTGTTTTACTAACCACTCCGAGGAGGAGCTTTATACAAATTAGGAGAATTGCACACGCACAGCACCTCGTGCTTTCCCCACACAGAGTTTACTGAACATAGGGGAGGAACTGGAGGTTTAAGATGCTGCAGCACCCCCAGATATATCCATTTTATCCTCTAGAGGCTTTCCTTCTCCTGCTTCCTAAAATTACAAGTAAGAATGCTCCTCTCTGATGTGTCATCTGGTGTGCTTCTTCAGGCAAGCCCTTGTCCTCCCTACTGAAATTACCTGGCTAAACCACAGCTCAGCTGCACTGCCCCCTCTGCCTCACTGCAATCTCACTGCCAAAGTGAGAGCAAAAGGAAGGCAAGCTAGATTTCACACCATGATGTAAGTTTTAGGCTGATGAAAGTGTATCCAAGGCATTCATAATTAGATTGCACACCCAGACAAAACACATAAATGAGTTTTGTAATGTGCCCATCAGCTGATGGTTTATCAACACCAGATTTATCAGTGTGAGCTCTGGTAAATGGTGTAGAAGTGTCTTGAGTAGACTTAAATGGCAGAAGGGGCAATGCATAGGATGGGAATCAAAAGGAAGATAAACTACAGAACAAAAGATAATAAGCAAGTTTTAAATTGCTTCATTTCGTTTCATCTCATTCTATTTTTCTCTTGATTCCTTACCTGCCCACTCCACCTACCAAAGAGACAGTAATAGAAATATCTAGTTGTTGCCAAAAATAAAATCTTCTGAATATATTAAATGACCAGTTAAAGAACTTTAATTCATCCATYTGCCATTTACTTTGTGCAGTATTTCTACCAGTCTACATTTAACAGAAGTGTGGTATCAATGCAGGAGAATTTCAATCCAAACTTTACAATTTCAAAGGTTGCTTTTTTCAGCTGTAGGCACGTGCATCATTAAGTCACCACAGAAATTCTTTGTGTTGCATTTTTAACAGGACACTCAAACCACTCGCAGTGAAATGTCCTTAATTATGAGAATGAATCCTTGCTGTCATCACTGCACTCCACAAATGTGACATCTAATTTTATTTCTTTCCCTTATTCTGGAGCAAAAATGCTGCTGAACGTGAGTGATTAGGGCAAAGAAGGGGTGGCAAGGCAAGGGTTGTAATGGATAATCAAAAAAAGCTGTTTAAATTGCAGGGAATGGAGCACCTCAGTGCCTAAGACAAATATTCCACCAYTCAAATCATCAACCAACTCAGCTTTCTGCATGTGTCCTATTGGTGTGTTTTATTAATAAAAGTCCTCAAAAACCTTGTATGGTATTTGCAGGATTTATCTCCTCCTCTTTCTTGATGTTTTTCCCCACAATGGAAAGCCACCTACTTGGAGTTCCTCATGGCTGATTTCTTTCCCTACTAATGTTCAGCAGTGCTATTGTTTTATTGCAATGTATTTAGGAGAAACAGGCAATTTTTTAAGGTGCCAAGAGCTTCAAGCTTTGTTTGTTTATAGCTCCTCTGTGCGCTGCTACATTTTTTCTTGGATTCAACTGCCAATGTAAGGGATTAAGGGGCTAAGCGAGTTTGACTGGTGCAGGAATCTTTCAAATATGTTCCTCTAGCTCAACTCTTTCACTGGCAGTTTTTACTTAACGATAACTGCCAAAATAAAAATCCCCTGGTGCGGCGGGAGTGACAAAACAATCACACTTTTCAGGCGCAATTCAATATCTCTTCACACCTCTGAAAAAAATGAAATAAAATAAAAGTTGACAAAATTATAAAGCTCTGGCCTGTTGGCTTGCATTTGCTGGGGGTTTTGTCCAGGTTTTTTAAATGCCCCAACCAATCTTTGAATTGTTAGACAGGATTGGAGTGATTGCTGGCCCGTGCTCTGCCCACAGGGCAATAATKATTCAATTAAGCTCCTGTAAGTGAAAAGAACTTCTTTTAAGGTTATCCTACAGAAATCTTGCATGASCACTCTTCAGTTACTGCCTTATTTGCTTCAGGCTACCTGAAAATTTTCTATGGGTCCTGATCCACCCATCCTAGTGATGCTTCTGGGGGTTTGTCTCTAGAAATGGAAATTATTCCTTGCATGAATTACAGACAKGTTTCTTAGCTCCTGCTCCTCCAAGTGAAGCACAATTGTTTTCATCTAAACCTAGACAAGGATGCTTTTTCAATAATTAAAAAGATATTGCCTACATTTCATTTTTCAATAGCAAGATAAAGATAACATTATTGATACTCATTGTCATACTCTTCTGCTTTTGTTCATTAAACTTAATCATTTYAACTACAAACTGTTTGGTGGGTCTTTTATTTAAAAATTATGAATACCCCTACATCAAGATTACATTTTTAAAAAAATAAACACACACACAAACTGTTATTTGGTAAAAGATGACTGGTAGGTCATAGTGTGATTGTGAAAGAGCRAGAAGCAGGAATTAAAGAATCACCAGAATGAGAATCATTTTGATCACACAGTTGAATTCCAAATAAGAGTAAAAATAGTCCTATTAAAATTTGTAGATGGTGCAGTGACAAAAAAAAATATGGAAAAATTGGAACTTTTAAGAAAGTTGTGTTGAAACAAATACTGAGCAGAATTACAGAGCAGAGAGCACAGAGTACAGGTCCTACCAAGGGAATGACAGCTTGAAGCCAAAAAAGCTGCAATTCTGACAAGGGGAGAATAAGTGGAAAGGTAATTCAGRTACTCTGTCATGGGGTTGGGTACAAACCAAAATAAACCCAAATTGAATATCTGACCAAGAATGAGCAAAGTGTAAGAACAAAACAATGTCACAGAGCATGTGATTTTGCAGCATCTGGTAATCAAAGAGAGCTGAGAAATTAGAGGGCAAGTGTAAACATGTGACAAATATGATGTCAAGGTTGGAAAAATGTACCATTGTCTTGCAAATATTTTTGGAAGGGTCTACAAAGGCTGGGCCTCTTTAGCCTGCCTGAAGGGGATCTCCAGAGTTATGGGATTCCACCATCTGAGCATGATCACAGAGGAAAAAGAGAGAGCAATAAGAGCAAGACAGAGAAACTCACACACGGAATCACAGAATGAACCAGGCTGAAGAGACCTTCACGATCATCAATCCATCCATGACCCAACACCTCCTCATCAACCAAACCACAGCACTGAGTGCCCCGTTCAGTCTGTTTGAAACACATCCAGGGATGGTGACCCCTCCACCTTCCTGGGCAAACAATCCCAGTGTGSAATCTCCCTTTCAGTGAAGAATTTTTCCTAATGTCTCACCTATACTTCCCTTGGTACAGCTTAAGGCTTTGTCCTCTCGTTCTGTTGGGTCTGTTGCCTGGGAGAAGAGTCCAACCCCCACCTGACCACAACCACCCTCAGCTGGGAGGAAAATGTTCACAGCGAGGGTGACTGACTGCTACAAAAACCTACCCAGACAAACCACAGATTTCCCATCTCTTGGCAGTTCAGGCCTTTCTGAAATACATATTTATTAACTCCCTACAGTTCCACTGGAGTGAAATTTGTGACATGACACAAAGGCCATAACTCATGTCCCACCACACAGTCCAACCCATGGGATGACTCTGTGTGTGTGTAAAACCTGTCAGAGAAAACACCCYTTRTGTTTTACCTCTGTAAMGTGTAAAAATAACCACATCTCAGTWAAATTTGCATTTATATCTCTTCCTTACTTTGTCTCCAAGCATATATATATTTATTCCTTACTCAGAACCRTTCCCTCCTGGCACGAGGGAAGCTTGATAGCTCTTGGCATGAAAGAACATGTGATTAACACGTGTGGGCTCAGTGTTCCTCATTTGAGAATACTGCCTTCATTTGTATGGAATACAAATATGTCACATTTCCTCAGTATCTGAAACAGAACATTTATATTTATGAGGATATAAACTCATTTTCTCAAGTCTCCGATATTTGTTGAAAATTAATCATCCCCTTGCGAAACACATTCACTAGAATATTCATAGGAAGCAAACATAATGAATAATCATATTCAACTTTCATAATCAAAAGTTCCCAAAGCAATTTACAGGAGATAAGTATCATTATCCCCATTTATGGCCAGGGAAACTGAGGCATAACATTAACCTGCTCGACATTAAATAGCAGAAATGCGTTACACCTTAGATTTCTTGCAAAACCTTGGAATTCCTGTTCCTCTAATGCATAAAAATAGTCAAAGAAAAAGAAAAGTTTTAATTTCAATGAATATTAATATGTTTCTGTGATCTTCAGCAAGATTTCCCCCAAGCAACTGCTATCTCTCCACAGCGTTCAGAGTGTCTGTGTTCTTCAAGGCCTACCCACTTGCACTTGAAGTTCCTGAACTGTTATACTTAAAATCTGTGAATACTTAAAACAGGTTTCTTGACTTTATTTGCAGCAATTTTGAGACACCAGAAGTACAATGCAGAGTGTCTCCAACAATTTTTGCCTAACCTCTGTTTTAAGTGTTTGCTTTTTTTTTTTTTTGTTTTTTTTTTTTTTTTTTTTTATACAGTAAAATTTAATAATGACACAAGGCGACCATAAGCAGTTTGCTTACTCTTGCAGTTATCACTTAAAAAAAAAATTGTAACGAGAAAACCGCCTCAGTTTAAAGTTGAAATTTTTCAGATTCATGAGATACCCTTCTTCTATTAACACCTATCATTTTAATTAAGGCTAAAGGATTCAATCTACAGGGGAAAAAGAATTTGATMCTCATTTTCTCTGAGGGGGAAAAAAGAATCAGATTTGCTCCTCTGTGAGAAATGAGAACACCAAAATTGTAAAATATTTTACAGGCAGATCTTCTCCATTTATGTATCTCTAGTTTGATGATGAAGTCAGTTCACAGCCCTACTTAACGAGCAGAACTGTATATATACATATCCTCACTTCTTACTGCTGAGTTTAATCGTTCCTTTTAAAATGATATATGCCAATGTAAATATAGTTAACATAAAATAATTATAWTCACAAAATATTTATTAAATTTACTTCTCCGCATAAAGAGTGAAAAATAAAATCTYGGCGCTCTGCTCAGTGATTTTAATGTGAAACTGCTGGCGAAGTCGTCAACACATTCTTGGTGTAATACATTAAGCCAGCATGTGTGGGTGTCACATAATTGTAGACAATTTAGTGACTGAATTCCTTCAGGGTTTTAAAGTCCTACTATGTTTTTGCTTGGATACCTCTTTTCTGGGTCATTAAGACGTGGTTGTCAAAAGAATAGATGAAACAAGCTTTTAATGTTTTATTGCTGAATAAGAGTTTGAAGGAGTCTCTGTGCCTCGGCATCCAGGGTTTGCAGCTGCAAAGCTGTATTTTATCTCACACACACCCCCCTCTGAAGCTGCATGCTGAGGGTGAAATTCAGTTTGGAGAAAACAATGCCGAGTTTTCTGGATTTTGATCACAGGCCTCATGTTGCTGTGTTATCTGAGATGATCCCCTTCTTTAAATGCACACGCTTGTTCCTCTGCAACAGGAGCTGCCCACTGCCAAGGCTGACCCACAAGGAGCCCTGAGGGAGCAAATCCCATTGAGATTTACTCCCAGTTGTGCTGTTCCCAGGACAAATGCACCCCAAATCCCATCGTGATCTACTACTAGTTGTGCTGTTCCCAGGGAAAATGCACCCCAAATCACATTGTGCCCTACTGCCACAGTTGTGCTGTTGCCAGGGTAAAAACACCCCAAGTCACATTGTGCTCTACTCTGAGGGCAAATCACCCCGAATCATATTGTTCCCTACTGCCAGTTGTGCTGCTCCCTGGGAAAACACACTCCAAATCCTATTGCACTCTACTTCTGGGGAAAATACACCCTAAATCCTATTGTGCTCTAGTCCTGAGAAAAATACACCCCAAATCACATTGTGCTCGACTTCCAGGGTAAATACACCCCAAATCCCATTGTTCTGTACTCCTGGGGAAAATACACCCCAAATTATATTGTGCCCTACTGCCAGTTGTGGTGGTTCCAGGGTGAACATGCCCCCCAAACACAAATCTTGGAGAATCACAGCACCAAGGGATGGGAGGGTGGTGAGAAAGGGTTTCTCGAGGTACAGCAGCAGCAAAGGGAAACAGAGGGAAATGGGGGGCCCCTGCTMAGTGAGGTGAAGAGCACAGGGCTCAGGGATACAGGGAAGAAGTAAGGGCAAATCTCTACCCTTGGAGATATTTCAAACTCATCCTCAAAGCCATAAGAAACCTGATTCAGCTTTCAAACAACACAACTACAACTTGTTGATTTTAAACATCAGCATGATTTCATCATCARCATCTGAWCTYATAAATCATAATATCAAGACAACTWTCATCTATTGATTGYAATAATCAACCTGATTAGGATTTCAAAATGAACACATAACATCAACATAATTATAACTGGTTGAGTGCTGTCAGCTTTTTGTTCTATGACAATTGCTAATAAAATTTTGGAAAAAAAAGAATCTCCAGTACTTTTCCTATTTTGCATAAAATCTAAAATTTGGAGACCATATTCTGTCATTCTCTTAAACTTATTCCCTGAATTCCTTTAAGGACTCACACCCATGTTCAAGTTATACCGACCTTGACTGGTTGAGCCAAAAGGAGGAGGAGATTGGGAAGGCACAGAAGACAGCAATGGAAGAGTTTTAGGGAAATCAAATAAGTGAAACAAATGCCATTTTAAAATGTGTTTTAAATTCTCACCCAGCTGCCACAAACCCTCAAATTCTGCAATATTCTGCACATTAAAGTAAGTATCCACAAACCTGGGGGAAAAAATCCCRTGGGCTTAAGCTGGTGCAGATGAAGTGGAAAAATAGAAACACCTCGATGGAGGAAAGAGTCTGGAAGGCTGAGTGAGAAGTCAGTCTACTGCAAATTTACCGTATGATTGTGAGGCAAATAAAAGGTTAGGAGAATCTTGGGTGATTTAGAAATGAAAAGTCAAGGTGCTGAGAACAACTTCTCTATACTTCTGGGAGTTATGCATCAAATCTTGACAGTTCAGTGCAGAAAGACAGGTGCATTTGACAGATGTACTTTTTCTGCAAGACTGAATGAAGAAAATTCCAGACGATTGCAATAAAACACTTATTCCATCGTCCAGAACTGAGCAGAGGAATGTTTGAAACCCTAGCAACGCAGAGAGCTGAGAGACAGCACTGAAACATGCAAACAGCTACTGGAACTTTCATCTGAGCTTGCCCTGAAACCAAATCCAACCATTTTATCCAAACCCTTCCCTGACTGTTACTCCATTCCCTGTACAGGGGTGGTTACAGAGCTGTTTTTACTACAGGGTGCAGATTTACAGGGCAGGACAAGAACATTGCCCTCCTTCAGTCACAGAATTGTGTTTGCCTTGAGATTTTCTCCCAATTTGCATGGAACAAGCTAGGGCTCTAAATCCAGCAGGTTGACTGAATGCTGCCAGGTAGAATCAGTCCACAGGCTCTCATAAACTGCATCTAAGAGCTTAATACCTTACTTTAAAAAAAAAAAAAAAAAAAAAAAAAAAAAAAAACCAAACAAAAAAAAAACCAAAAAAAAAACCAACTTTTTTTTTTCATTATTTTTTACTATTCCTCACTTTTTCCTTCTAGAGAATGGACTCAAAAGTTTTCCCATCTTGCAAACACCAGTGAAAAGCAATGGGATATAGAAAAGGAGTCTATCAGAGCCCAACTGACATCATTTGAAGAGATACAAAAAGCATCAAAATAGGCCACAGGTCACCAATTCTAATGTGTTCTGCTGAGCATAAAAAGCAAGAAGGGCTGGTGGGTTAATTAAGAATATATGTTTTGATTGATATGAAGAAACAATGTGATTGTGGGATTAATTAGACTACAGAACAATTTGTCTCCCAAAGGAGAATTTCCCCCATTTGAAGCATTGTGGAGGGTAGAATGAAACTGAGGGGAACCCACAGTAAACAGACACCTCATGTTTGGTAAAGTAGAATAACAGACATTTTCAAGCATCAACCTGCTGTGTTTTCTGTCCAAATAAAACCACTTTTGCTCAACCTGCAGCCTATTCCCTTGCATCTTTTTATTAACTGCCACTTCCATTCTTTTTGCTCTTTTAAGCCTTGCTATGCAGTACATTTTTCATCTAATATTTAATATTTTTATTTATATCATCATAGTCCTCTGTTGCAGGATTATTACCACCACCAAGCAAGTCAGCCCCAAACTCTTTGTTTGCTCCTACAAAACCTTATACATTTGCAAATATTTTATGTTTTATATTTGCAAAAATTTTATGTTCAATGCTGCCCAAATCTTTGAAGAAGCCTGTAAAATAAATGGTTTATAGATATGGAGCAAGTTTGAAGAYGTAAGCCTTGCTCAAAGGAATTCCTTGCAAATTTTATCATGGTTTACCACTTYTATTACAGTTGTGTTATAAGATTTGAGGCCAGTCAGATCACACTGAAATAGAACAGATGCAACAAGAATATTCTTATTCTCACCCTTCATCTTAAAGTGATCTTAGTGCAAACCTCCTGCTTTTAATGAAACCTCAATTATGATTCAAGCTTCTTTTGAACATATGATTATTTAGTCATCTGGCTAGCAATACCCCAAAATTCAAAAGGATATCATGAAAAACATCTCCTGCCCCTACTAGTGTCCTCACATTTTCTACAGAGAGGAAGAAAGGAATTCAGCACTTGTAACAGCTTTCTAGAAACTTATTTTTCCTACCAGAGAAATTTATTTTCACTGGATAAGAATTTCAGTTGCTAACCCAAAACATATGTGCTTTACAAACCGTGACTTGTATTAGGAGGATTTGTGAGAAAACAGCAGCCTTGTCACACTGATGCACTTGGTAAATGCAAACCTCCCTCTATGTGTGTACAGCATTGTGGAAGAAAGGAATTGCTAAACAAATTACTGCATTTCACTACCCAGCAGGGTAATAACCATAGCAACATCTCATACAAGAGGAGGAAGGTTGAGAAATTGTAGCTCTGGGATTAGGTATTTGTAGACTCCATTTTGAAGTAAAAAAAAAAAATCTTTATTTAATTAAAAGTTTATTTAATTTTGGAGGAGGAAAAAAACAAAACCCTCTTGTCTGTCTACAATAGATTAGAAAAAATAAGAGAAAAGTATTTACCTTGCAGAAATTATGCAATGCTAGTTTCATATTTTATAATGTTTTACTATAAAAAAATTAGTTACATCTCTACAAGTAGCTGTGCAGATATTAATCAAGCACATAAAGGGATAAAGTGAAAATCCAGAAGTTAGACAACACAATTTTCAAGATGCAGCTCCTTTTGGGACTCATCACCGTGTAACAAATGCATCTGCTAATGTGGTTATGAACAGTCTGCCTCATTTTGTATTTCTTAGCTTAGAAGTCAGGTTTACCACCTAAAATTCATTTGATAAGCTGATGGACCATTAAAAAAGTTTATAAACACATGGAGAGACAGTAAAAGTGTAGGAGTTGAGGTTTGTTTGGGTTTTAGAAGAATTTAAAACTTTGTTTATCTGAAACTCTCCAGGCTTTTGACTGAGAAACTTTACTGAATATTTCATCCCAAAGGTCTTTAGAGGTGCACTGCTCTTTCCAGTGCCAGCAGAACTTATACAGGCAAAAATGTGACAAAATTAACTGGATTTGGACTGTGGCACGCAGCACCATGGAAATTCAGAAAGGATCTCCTGAGGGCTCTACTCCAAACCCTTGTGCAAAGCAAGCACAGTTAAAGCTGCGTCCAAGGAAGTTTTGAACATCTCCATTCTTCTGTGAGCCTCGTCACAAAAATTTACCATTCTCACAGTGATTTTTACCCTTACACTGAGCTGGAATTTGCCATATTTACACCTGCAGCCCCTGGCCCTGTTGCTGATCCCCAGTCCTGCTCCACCAGGACCTGGCAGAGCTCCTTAACCCTTGCAGAGCACAGGAACATCTCCCCTGCCCTCCCCTTCTCCCCTTCTCTCTCAGCCCCTGCTCACACATCATGTATTTCACCCCCACCATCCTGATAGCCCTTCACTGGAATTATATTTGTCACTGTCACCCTCGTACCAGAGTCCCAAACCCACACAAAGTGCCCCAGAAAAGCAAGAAAAGTTTGAATCCCTGGTGGATTTATACCAAGTTAAAGGTTATTTGAATTAATGACTGACTCAAATCCATCTCTGGTGAGAATACACAGTGAATCTTGAGATTTTTTCAGTACATGAAGGAACATTCTGTTCAGGCTATGTTCTAGATGTGCAATTTAGCTTCCTTTTCTTTCCAGAAGAGAATTCCACTTTTTCTTTTAAACTTTCCTTCTCTAAAAATATAAATCCTTACAAACGATTGTTGTGCCTCCAGTTCTGTAGGTATATCAAGGCAGGCAAATTGTTTTTTTGTGCTCTTGCCTGGCCTCTGCAATGCAATAGCTTTATAGAGTTCCATCACAACACAGAAAAAAAACTCTCCTTGAATTTTCTGAGAGCAACATTAACCTTACAGAGAACAGACAGGTAAAAGAGCTTTTTTAAAAGAGCAGAAACACCTAACAAAGGCTTRATCAATCAGAATATTACAGCTAATTTAACAAATTTCCAAAGCATGAGATAACTAGCTAAAGGAGATGGCTCTATAGGGTTCATTCACTTTTTGAACAGATTAATATGAGCAAAATTGCTTATTTTTTGAAACTAGAATAAATTAGTGTCAATAGAGGGATCTAGTTCAAGATCTTTATCTTGATGCATCTTGAACCTGTCCTTGCCACAAAAAAGAAATAAAGTTCTTACTGTGGGTGCTGTATGTATTTTTTAACAGATGAAGATCCATACCCAAACTATTTATATAAAGCACAAAGCGATGTGGCAGCAACAGATAAAAGTATTAAAGCATTTACCAAGAGGTGTTATTAACTTATTATCTGACACAGATGGTTTGTTAATATTTTATGCTGATAAAACTACTCAAGATGGTGCATTTTTGTCACAGCTGATCTCCCCAGTTATGGTCAGTGACTATTTGCTTATAATCTTGTTCACTGTGGAAGGTATGGTAGACATTAAAACATGCATAAAACCCATTTTTGCCACTTCTTTGATGCACATTGCACCTTGGAACAAACCAGAAAATTAATTGATTTAAAGATTATACAGTACATAGTGCACAGAAAAACATTACAAGCTAGATGTCATTGTGAAATTAAAATGTGAGATCTCTTTCAATTTTGTAGTTAATAAAAGATAAGGGGGAAACAAAACACATGCCATTTGCCCTTTTCCCTGTGTGAAGCAATAAATCTATGAAGTACCTGTGGTATCTCTCAAACTCCCTAAGTTCTTAATTACATTTACTATGTGCAAATGATTCAGAAATAAACATCCAAATTAGTCTTTTCTGGAATTCTGTATTATTGAAACGACATAACCCTCTGCAAATGGAGACAAGAAATAAGAGTGAGGAACAAAGAGACAGTCTCCAACAGAGGCCTTTTTAAATTATATTTCATACAAAAAATATCTTGAATGTCTTTTTCACACAAAGCATTAAAAACAACAACAAAAAAAATCTTCCTGTGGCATAAGACTCCAGCTTTTATGGAGGACATCTACTGTTTTCTCCTAAAACTTCTAAATACTACCAGCAATGGTCAGAACTGCTGTGCTCTCAGTGGCCTTTCTGTAGTAATTTTTCCAACTCATTTACTCATCTAATTTAACATATCTTACAGAAACTTCAATGGGAAAGGGAATGGAATTGTTCTCAGGCAAAAAAATTTAAATTATGCACTTATAAATGGCAAATCAGTGTGTGCAATCTTTTTTAGCAAGATCTAGAAATGAAAGGCTTTTTAAAGTGAAAATATCAGTCCTGCTTTTTGCCTCCAGGCTTTCCAGAAAAAGTTCCTCTGTAGCATGGGACATTAGGCCTATTATGTAATATCAGGTCAGAAATCAACACAAGAATATCTTCTAAAAAGCCAAATTCACCTTAAAACCTGGGCAGATCAGTCATATAATTAAATTGATAAGTTGTGACTGTTTTCTCATAGATGTGGATATTATTTTGATATTTTCCCATCACCTTTTGCTGTTTCCTCTGTGATACAATGCCAGCTCAGTAGTGTCTGCAGAAGAATCAATGATTCTCAGTCAAAGAGGGAAAACTCATCCAAATGAAACATCATAAACTGCCAAGAAGGGAAAAGAAAGAATCTCCCAAGAGGAACTCCATATAAAACTGACATCTATTTTTCATTTGGTGATGCACACAGATCAGAGCTTCTAAGCTCTATCACATCATGTGCACTCCCTAAGTTTCTTCTCTCCTGAACCCTTTTCCGTTTCTACAGAAATCACTTCTCTCACACTTTTCCCTGAAGTCCACACATCTCCTGCTGCTTGTGAGAGAGAAAATGATTTCCTCAGTGTCATCACTGCAGTGGTAATAACCCTTTTATTTACTCATAAGGGTCACCACAAAAGTGTAGTTGACAGTCATGTTGAAATGAAAAGAGAGAATTAGACTAAATGAAACCAAAGACTTCTTGAAAGCAGAGTTTAAGACACTTTAACTAAGCTTAGAGAGAGAAAAATAAAGATAAAGGAGAACCAGAAGTTCCTTTACTAAAATAGGACAGTTAAAGACAGATTATGTGAGTGTGAAACAGATGATCATCAAGATGTCACTTCACTAAAGCACAAATTTATTTATTCACTTCAAAGGCCAGAAATCCAAAAAGGTTTTTAATTACCAGGGACAAGTAGAAAAAAATAGCACAAGTGATACACAAAATGGAAAATAGAAGAGTAAATAGACACAACAGGCTGAATTCTAGAAGTGTATTAGTAATATAAGAAGGGCACACATATGCAGAATAAATGGAAAAAAATAGTAATAAAACCTACTGATCTGCTACTGCATGGAGAAGAAAAGTTAGAAAGAGGAAAATTTGAGAATGCCTTAAATTTTAATATCCTCTTGCTTCAGTCTGCACTAGTGAAGCCATTGCAAGCAGGCTGCCCGTACTGTTAACACCAAAGAATCTGGGCAAAAACATTGGAAAAATAATCTAGGAATATTTACATCAGTTAAATTTATTTTCAAAATAACTAGGGTGGATTTAGTTCATTACAGATCTGACTGATGTCGAAGTTAATTAGCAGATACAGTGGTGGAGTCCTGGATAGGCAGAAAAGGGAAAAATGCTGTGTCTGCCTGCATTTAAAAAGCCAGGAGGCAAAAATAAGGGTCATATAGTTATAGAAAAGGGTGGTTACCTTCCTGAGAAAGTATTGAGACAAATAATCAAACTGGTATCAACTTCTTCGTGATAAGAAACAGATTTGGCAATAAGTAGTCACCAGAAATACATGTAATTTCTTTCTATAACAAGGTCATGGACATATTAAAAACAAGAAGCAAAAAAAATGAAAAGGGAAATAGAAGGAAAAAATATGTTTATCTCCTGATACATGTAAGTTCATTTACATTCTTATGAGCAAGCTTGGGAAAAAAAAAAAAGGAAAAAATAAAAACAAGTAAACAAAATAGTCACCAAACTAAAACCCTTGTGGACTAGATTAATCTACCACTGACACAGTCCTAATTAGGATGGAAAACAATTTCCTACACTTGTTAGGTGCCCACCATTAGACAGGGAACATGAAGTCATGTTCCTTCAGTGTCTGCCTCGGTTGTTCCCGTTTGATGCTTTCATAACAGGATTACAGAGCACACATTTCCTTGTGAAGAAGATTAAGGAGTGCAAGAAGTTCTGCAGGAGCACAAAAGTAGCCTGAACAAAACGAACGCCCCCAGAAAAAAAATATGACTAATTGGAGAAGTAATCTAGAAAGTGAAGGCAGTTCGAAAAAGGAACACAGAAACTCAGAGGCACAAAGAAAACAGAGTGAAGAGTCAGCTAACTAGGAACCCTGAAGACTTGATCAGAAGGTTATAGCAGATCATAAGTTGTTTATGACTCTGTAAATGTCACGGCCTTACAAGAACAGGARCAATTTCCTCAGAGGCATGAAAGTCTCTGTTTCAGAAATAACAGTTCATCTAGATATCACCTGAAATATTTTATCCCAGTGTTGCCCAAGAAAAAGCTTAACAAGTTGCAAAAGTAATTTTTAAAAATTAAAGACCAAAAAGAAAGGAAAATAAGATTCAAAGGCATTAARTTTGTCCTAAAAGAAGAGCTTTGATAAACTGTTGCTTCTTAGGCTRCAGAAAAGCAGAGACAGAGCAGATTTGATAATAGTCTTAATGTAAAGAAGGAAAAGAAGCTGTCCTAATAAAAAGAAGGAAAGAAGCTGTTCACCATTTTTACTCGGGATATCACAGGAATTAATGAGCTTAACTTTCAGCTAAGGAGATTTAGATTAGATATTAGGCAAATCTTTCTAATTGTAAGGACATTTAAGCTCAGGACAGATTTCCCCAAGGATGCTGCAGAGATTTCATAACTGGAGATCTTTAGGAGCAGTWATGTACTCGTGTGCCAGGGATGAAGAGAGCACAGTTGATTCTGCTTTGAAGCAGGACAGAGCAGATGACCAACATCTTCACCTGTTCTTCCACCTCTGAAACACGAAATTAATTTCCTGAGCAGGATCTTACATGGACAGACTCCCAGTGTGGGAGGTGGTTTTAATTCCATGCATAAATTTCAGCTACCTACAGTGAAGGGAATAAGAAATACCAACACAGGATTTTACTGCAGGAAAGATAAGGTGTCCAGAAAAATTTTAAAAAAGGGAAAAAATTCCTAGATTTACTTAGATAAATGCATTAAAAAATAGGTCTTCTTATTTTGCCTAAATTATTTCACACTCGTAGCTGCATAATGTTGGGTGTGCTCAATATCCTTCACATTTTTACAAGGACATTATTACCAAAAAATTGAATTTTAGAGAGAGGGTATTCTTTCTTTCTTAGAATATTCTGATATGATTTTTCCTCCATCTGTCATCCCTTCTCTCTGCCTACCAAACTTATAGCATGGTCCCAAACAGGAATTTACAAGTCTGCTGCTTTTTCTTTTAGTGGGTTAAAATTTCAGCTGAAAATAAAGAGTTTTGCATCGTTTTAACAGGGCTGATTTTTTTTTTTTTCAATAAACCCAATTAAATTTCTGAGCTGTATTCTTGAAATAGCAAATGGATTAAAAAAAAAAAAAAAAAGACAAATTTTCTGCCATAGTTAGGTCATAAAGTCACCAGGCCACCTCTGGAAATTTCTCCTGGCTGAGCAGTAGATCCTCCTGATCCTCCTGTTAGAAAAATCTTCATTCTGATCTCCATTAGCTTGGAAGTTTTCTTCTGCCTTAATGGTTCTTAGGTTGAAATTTGGTAAAAAAGACGTGTAGAGTTCCAGGCATTGATTGACAACAACTGCACAGCCATAACCTCCCCTGGCCTCATCATCCAAACTGCCTGGTTTTCAACTCTCCTTCCTTTAGGAGAAATTATAAAAATTGGGGGCATACAAAGCTGTACCCGATCTTGTAACTAAAGACAAGAAATCAGCCTATGGAAGAATCTAAGTTCTCATAAGACAGGGATGAAACTTAAACTTGAATATTCTTTTGATGCTAGAAAAAGCTCTGAAACCACAGAAAATCTATTTTGACAACTGTAGGAGTTAAACTCTAATTTCAGATGCGTGGCTGTCAAAGGAAAAAACCCTGTTTCTATGCCTACAGAGATTAGAATCTGGCAGATGATCTAAAAACCCAGCTAAATATTCTTTTTATAGAGTCACCTCCTCGTCCCCTTATTCATATGAGGAGTCTTGCAGCACTCAAGAACAATGAGGGGGATTGGGCTCATCTTGCTTTTGTGTTCAGTAAGATGCTGTAAGATAAAATCGATACAGACAAGCGCATATTAAACTGAAGGTCACTCYCGTGGCAGGCAGCTCCTCGCTCTACAGCAGCTCCTGTTTGTGCATCTCTGCTGCTTCTCCCACTCTTGGAAGGCTTGGAGTATAAATTTCCATGTTGTTTTGAGGTTCAGCTCACTAGGGTAGAGGCTGCCCTTTGCAGGGAAGAGTTTTGCACCTTCAAACACCAACATGAGCATTTCTT
This sequence comes from Malurus melanocephalus, assembly GCF_030028575.1. NCBI lineage: Eukaryota > Metazoa > Chordata > Aves > Passeriformes > Maluridae > Malurus > Malurus melanocephalus. The sequence goes on from NW_026623527.1 coordinate 128,959, forward strand.
GTCCCTATAAAATTATTTTGGTCAAGCTGGTAATCATCACAGTCTTGCTTCAGGTCAGAAATCCCTTCCCATGATATGAGTCGCCCCTCTTTAAACAGAGCAAAGAATGTTTCTCATGGTTATAAAAGTTGTAAACACAGCACACCAACTACATGAAACTCAAGGCTGAAGATGCATTTATTTCCAAACATGTTAGACACATACATTTTTACTTCAGAAAGTTGCAGCTTGAAGTTTGGTTGTCTCAGAAAGATTAATTCATTTCCAGATGTGCTAGGCATTTCCAGGCTTAACTGAGGCTCAGCTAATTATTCTGCTAAAGAACTAAAAGCTAATGAACCCAAGAATGGAAACACTTTATTATGACTAACCCATATTTTTTTTAAATTTTATCTTTTCATGGCATTTCTTACTGAGTACCCAAAAAATGAGGCACAAAATTTCAGCCTGCACTTGTCTTTAGGTCTACTTAGAGCTGATAAAGAATTCAACAAGGTTTAAATAAGAATAAATATGATTCTGAATGCTAATGGTTAAAGAAAAAGGTTTGTCCTGTATGCAGCCCAAGTTGAATGAAATGCATGTCAAAGTACAGACACCTTCAATATAATTCACAGTGTGTATAGGTGATYTAAAAATCTGAATTACACTAAAGAAGTTGTCATCCTCCACTGTCAGCAATAAAATATGGAAGCAGCAATAATGTGATTTAATACAAATACCATCTAATTCCACTATCTGCACAAAGATCCTGTGATAGTGTTGGTATCTCTGGTCTACACTTTCAGGTAGAAATTCATTGGGCCATTTCTGTAGGACCTCTGCTATAATCCCTTTGCCTGTATYCTTTATATGAAAGCACAAGAAGAATTTTTTTTTTTTGTTTAAATTATGCCATCTGATACACTTTTCAAAATACACTGTGGGTTATGAAACCTTGCAGTKCTAGAATGTAAAAGAGTCTGACCTAAAATATTCCTACTCTTTCCAAATAAAATCAGTCACTTGTGGAAGCTGAAACTGGCAAGCTGTACTATACAAACATATTTAGTTATTTTACACTTTCTTTTCTCAGGTACTTGCTGACACTGGGTATTTTTTTTYTTTTTTTTTTTGAACTGACACTATAGCAATAACTAAGTTTAAACTCTCATTTTAGATACAGAATTCGAACATCTCACTGCTTTTGACGCTACATGGCATTCTTCATAAAAATAATTAAGTTGGCCAAGGAACTAAGTCAGCCAAGACTTTGACATAATGGAGTTAGATGAAACTATTCCTCATACCAGAGCCTTCCTCTGAGAGCATCCCACTGTGAGAGAGCATCACATTTATTTAGTTAAAAACATAATCAGGGGAATTTGAAGTGTGTTAGTGCTCCCATGCTGATGCAAACACAGGAGAACCGTTCTTACTCTCACTGTAGCAGTTGTGTGGTGCACACACAGCACCTTCCCCAAAACAACACCTCCAGGGGGGATGGATGGGGCTTATTTAGGGACACGTGTGGCACTACTGAAAGCAAATGTTTGCTTTGAAAAGTGTTAYAGAAGCTATTTGCTTTGCTTCAGAGAGATCAAAAATTACACCCTTCCCGATCCCTGTGCTGCTTTCCCCTCAACTTCTACATCACTTTGAGGTTTTTGTTGTGAGTTGATTTGGCAAAATTTTAGACAGACACTCAGAAATCTCATTTTTAAAGGGGCTTGTCTATCCCACGTGCATTTCTTTGAGTTTGACTGCTGCTTTTCCCAGAAACACTCCTGTCTCTCCAGAAAAATATCCCTTTAGGTGCGCCAGACAGCAGCTACTGGATTCTACCACATGGATATTTCCACTGATGCAGCAAAGTCACCAAACCAAAATTTCACAGTTTCCCCAAAACATGACYAGCCAGAACAAACCCACACTCTTTCTCTTCTTTCCCCCACCCCTATTCCATGGTGTGTCAGCAGCTCTGCACCTGCCACGTGTCTGARTGAGGCACAAGGAGCAAGAGCAGCCCTGAGAGCCCCGTCCCTCCTCCCATTCCTGCTATCTYTCCTCATCTCAGGTTTGTACAAAATATTGCCTCCGGCTTCTGTGCAGCACACAGCCCAGCATCTTCACATTTCACTTCCTTTTTTTATTCTGACTTTTTTGCCTCCCTCTCTTTCTCCCCTTTCAAGCAGCTGTGTTCCTGGAGTTTCCCCAGGGAAAACCTTAAACTTGAAAGGGCTTCTTAATAACCTTGCTCAGCCCCACAACCAGGAAATTAAGCCGTTCTGCACATTCAGCATTTACCACTGTGCTCTGCAATCCAAAGTTCTCGTGCATACACACAGTTTGCAGCCACTTGGGGATTGACTCCATCACCTTAGAGGAGTGCAGGTGAATTCTCATTTCTCTGTGTGAGCTCTTTGCCTAAAGACGTGGGTAATAGTTCACGTATCGAATACAAGCTGCTCTAAACGTATCAGAACCTCTTTGYGTGGCTGCCAAAGAGATCTGTCAGACAAACAAAAATCATACCAAATGAAAACATAATTAAGGGCCTTTGACTCTCAGATTATTCTCCACTTGATTAAGTGCAATGAGTGCCTGCCTGCTTCCCTTAAAAAAAATACAAAAGGCAACTTTTTCTTTTCCCTCCTGCCCCCTCTTCCAGTGCACTGTGGTTTAGGGAATTCATTCATTAACCCCTCTTAGTTGTTTTCCCTCTAGTCTAAGGGGTTGATACTCAGGGGCACAACCCTCCTTTATTTACATACCAAGACTGAGAATCTGGCTGTCTAATTTGGCTCGGTCCCAGGCAGCCGGGCTGTGAAAAGCACAGTCCAATTGCTCAGCTGCTCTGTGAGTTTGGGAGGGCTGTGCCTGGCACTCGGCACAGAGCTCATGGTAATTCCCAGCCAGGCTGGCCAGGGAGCTCAGGGAAGGCCTGCACCACATTTATTTCTTCTTCTATATTAAGAAAATCAAGGACCAGTGCTGATGTGTTTGCTGCCTCATTTTAATTTATGTTTCCCTTTTTGCATGGGCACAATTGCCAATATTGAASTTATTCCTTTCCAGACAGTTGATATATCAGAAACACCTACAAATGCTGAGATATTCCACATGCAAGACCACAGAAAGAGACATGCCAGGTGCATGAAACCTTTGTTTCCCTTAACTCTGCACACTCAGCCACTCATCCAGCACTCTGCTGCCCTAAGTCTCTGCAYTCTGCCAGGAGCCATCTCTCCCTGCCTCCCAAATGCCTTCAATTGAAAGAACATCCCTGCCCTGACATCTGTAAGYGCTGCAAGCTGTGCCCCTCTGAAGTCACCACCCTTGCCCTTGTCCCTCTGAATGCCTGAGTGACCCCTTTAAAGWGTGAGCACAGCGAGATGTGGAGGTGAGCACCCAGGCTGGTCACTGATCCCCCACACAGGACGCACAAAATGCCAAAGGCTTCATTCCACACGTGGCTCAGGAGCTTCCCATCAGCTGCAGCAKGCCACTGAACTCCCCTGACTAAATCATTATCCACTGACAACATCTCCTGAACAGAAATCACAGGTTTTTTTAACCCTGTCTGCCTCCCCACCCTCCATCAAAGCCACAGCAGCAAGCTCTGGGTCAGAAAGCTGAAGCCCCAAGTTCCAGCAAGCTCTGTAATTGCAGAGGTGGATTCACTCCAAATGTTTCACTTGCTGAAGCAGTTCCTGCAGCAGAGAAGGCTGGCGAGACCCAGGAAGGAAAACTGGAAATTCTTTCCTCTGCTTGTAGCAGAGATACAGCAAGCACGTGGCCCAAAGATGAATTAAGCAGCGATGTGTCACAAAAATACTTCTGACTCCCTTATAGTAAACTCTCTCCATGCAGTAGCAATATGATTTTTTTTTGTCAGTTAATTAACGTGAATCAGATTCTTAAAAAAAATAAAAATAAGCTCTCAACTCTTAATCACTGCTGTGAAATAACTGGGTTTTGCAATTGTGTCACAAATAGACATGAAAGCCTGCCATGGTWATTTTATTTTACTAGCTCCTATGGAATCTGAAAGAACTAGGCTGGGGAATTCCTATGAACATCTCAATGATTTTCAGGGAAATTTATTACGAGAGRTTTACAGCTGTCCTGAAGAAGTTAAATATTAAATTTGACACAAAGAATCTGCATTGTTCTCTTCTGGCAACCAGATGAGCATGTGTCAACTTCACCATCCACTAAGATGAACATAACTCAAAATCCTTACTAGCCATTGATATCACGAGCTCCTGCCTTCTGATTTAGGAC
>NW_026623527.1:133263-150491 GCF_030028575.1 Malurus melanocephalus
GTAAAATTTTGCCCTCAAGAAAAAAACTATCACAATTTTTACTAGGGAAGCAATCACACCAGTGTGCTGTAATCCTGGAATGTGAAGCATGTGAGCCATAGGTTTGAGCAAAGAGTTTGCTGAAAGGATTCCTTCAGTGATTAGAGGGCCACAGATTGTGCTCAATATTCATAGTAGTGAGTTTCAAGAACAATATCCAAATGCACTGCTAAGTGAGTTATCACCTGGCAAGGAGCACACACAAAGTACAAACTGAACGTAGCACTTAATGATAAAGCCCATTATCAAACCCCACTGCTCTCTGTAATGTTTTGAAGTAGCTACAAATCCAAGATTGAAAGGGAAAATGTTCATATTCAGACTGGACAAGCTTCCCCTACCACAGAACTACCAACRCTGCTACTACAAACAGATGCCTGTTAACCACATAAATACAGAAATCAAAATTTGTTTATGGTTTAGGGAAAGAGTTCAACATTTGTTTTCCTTCTGTCCTAAAATACCTGTGAAAGCGCTGAGAAAAGCCTGCCATGTCTWGTTGCAGAGCCAGAAACAAATAACTTAAGTGCTCTTTTAACATTCTCTGAGACACTGCAAGTGCTGAAAGGCCAGTGCCTGCAGCACTGCTTCTGACATAAAATTAAATGAAATATGAGCCCTTCCTCAGAGTCATGGGAACTCCCTTGTTCTCCAGGAAGGGTGAGGATTTTATAAACACAGCAAATCCCTGTCTTTCAGTCAGGTGGATCAAACTACAAAATTTAAAGTGCAAATTTGTTGTCTCCTTCACAATTGAGCATTTTTGAATTGTTTATTTTTGAATAAGTACAGTTATCTTGAAATATTATCTAAAAGAAAGCAGAATTAATTAGTTCAGATATCAAGTGCAGATTCTACATAATCTTTACCTAAGAAACACACTGCAAAGGAGTGATTAAAATGTTAAGTTGCCATGGCKACCTTTATATCACAAGGCAAGGAAAACTTGCACTCAAGATAAAGAAAGAAACAAGCCACTATTAATATAWTTTTTTTCAGTATTTTCAGAAGGAAAGCCTTCTTGAAAAGAAGTGTTATACAATTTGCGTTCTTTTGTTTGCAGGTAAAGKGATGAGTATCTGTACTTTGCATTTGTAGTCAATAATTTTCACAAGCTCTAAATTCTTCACTTTTTTCAAATGTTCAAGACTAAGATAAACACAATAGAAGAAGTTCTTGAACACTGCTSTAATTGCAGCTCTACAGCTTTAGAAGGTTGTTTAATTTTTTTTTTTAAACTTGACATTACATGGATGCTTCCTAAACAACAATCAAGTGCTAAACAGTAGAACTGCTTTTTAATGAAACTGAGGTAAAGTTATTAAATAAAATGGTGATCTATTGGATGCATCAAGGTAGAGCAATGATGAAATTATCTTAATTTTTCATTGAAGTTTCTTGAATAGTATGAACTACTACCAATAAAAAGACCTTGTTTCAATAAATKAAAATTATGGAAACGTGGCCAGATGATACATTTAAAGTCATGAAAGCCCCACGCATGACAGGAATGTAGTTGTGTTTATGAAGGTGGTATTTCTTAATGTCTTATATTCATTTTTTTCTAACTATTAATCTAGAAACATATTAAAATAACTACAAGGCTCTTAAAGATTGCTCTTTTTGTCTCATAGTATGCCACTTGATTACTATTAAAATATTGACTATATCAATACTTTTTGATGACCTAATTTATTTTTTTTTWAATAATTTTAAACTGTTATTCTTCAAACAGAAATAACCCTGAAGACTTTGTATTCATTCTGGAAAAAGAAGCAAAGAAAAAAGAAAMAGAGAAAAAGAAATAAAGGCRAGAAACAACTTTTCTGCTCTATGGCCTTATGTGGCAGTACAAAAACTTAACCTGGTGAGTTAAGCACCAGTAAAGAAAATAAAGAAATAGAGCTGGAGGGAAGCAGGAAGGCAGCTGGCTCGGTGCTGATGGCTACAGAACCTCTTCCTCATCAGCAAGCAAGCTTTGAAATCTCTGTGATCTGTGAAACACAGCATGTGAACCATCACTGATGAGATCTGTGAGGACAATTACACGAGGAAGAAAGTTTGGGTTTTTCAAAGTCTGAAATAGGGAAAGCATGTATGTTTGTTCCCTGCGCTGTGTTCGAAAGCAGGGATCAGAGCAGATGCTCATCTGCCAGTTGTACTGCTTTTGATTATGTGAACCAGCTAAAAACCCATTTGCTAAGGAGCCACATGCTTTAAATTTAACATGAAACAATCCATTATTATTAAAAAAACAGAGTGCACAAAGTCTCATTAAAAGGGCTTTTCCCCCTTTCCCTTGTGCTTTTAAATCACAGCATAATAGCTTCCAAATAAATGAAGAAAACACATTTACTGGGAGCTGCAATTGAAAAGACTGTACATTGTGATTGATGGCCAGCTCTTTCCAAAGCTTCAGCAGAGGGTTATGACATCCATTATTGCAAATCCCATACACTGGTGCARAAACACAAAAACACCCACTGGATGCTGCACAAGAACAGTCCAGCCAACAGAATCTTAACCACAATAGACTGTAGAAATACACTGTCATTTTAATAAATAAATTTATTGAGAATTCCTCAAACACCAGACGTGTTTTAATGGTCAAAAGCCAGCTAAAAATGGCACATAAAGACTCAATTTATTTTTCTGAGGTATTAACCTTATTATCAGAACTGAAAGCATTTGAGAGAACAACTGATCTTTCACCTTTGTATTTTTCCATTTACTTCATGTGTTGTATTTTATGCATGAAACCTTTTTTCCCCTTTTTATTTGAGGCAGAAAGCCAAATGGTGTCAGGTGATTAACATACTTAATAAAAACTTTCTGCCTCTCAATGGTTACAGTTACACAGGCAAGCTGCACAACATGTAATGAAGAGCACTGAAACACACAGAAATTAAGCCAATGTTTAAAGTTGTGTGGCTTTGGAAAAGTCTAAGATTCAAATTTTCTCTGATGCCTCAAAAAGGAACCATTTCCTCCAGCTTCTGAAAAAATCCTGTACAGGGGCTCAAAGTACAACCCTCTGACACTTCACAGGTAACACTGCTTGTTGAACATAATATTGCAAAAAGAGGATAGGTAATTAAGATATTAATTTTTTTAAAAGGAAAAGTCTTTCTGCAACAGCATTAGTAAAATATCTGAGCTTTCAACAGTTTTCCAGTCTGGTTGTTCTGCTTTTTATTCTACTGCAGAAATGATACTTCTCTGTTTTCTGTCACATTAAATAAACACAAGAGTGCATGCTGTAGGTAACTGAAAGACACAGGAGAAACTTAGAGATGAATTAAGTTATGGCAAACCACKAATGCAAAATATCAGATAAAGAACTTATTGTCTCGTGAAGCTCCTCCAGCTCTTGGAATTTAATATTCAAGTTCCTGAAAAAAAACCCCAAACTCTTACACGTATATTTATGCATATATAAAGGCATAACCACCAGGGTTTATGGTGACATAAACACAACTGAAGTTTTGTGGAAAACTTTCCAGAACACTGAGAAAATCAAGCTGGAAAGCATGGTAGAGAGAGAACTAAGAATATTTGTACATTAGCACTTTGGGCTTCAGCAAAAGGTGTACAGTGCTTCAGAGAGGTTTGGAAAATCTCTTTGCGAAGGACCAGAGTTAAGAATTTATGATACCTCTAGTCAAACTTGTAGGTCTTGGACTTGAGCCCTCAAAATTCTTGGCTCTTCAATTAAAGTGCTGCTTGTGGAGCTGCAAGACCTCCTCAAAGAGAAATATTAAATGACAAGAGTCCAGTTCCCTGAAAAAATCAGTAGCAAAGTATGAAAGCTCTTCTGCATCTCAGTTCATTCGAGCAGTTCATGCCTACACAAATCCCCCTAAAGACAGGATAATCATATTAAAGCCTCTATGAACAYAGCCAATAGGGATCACAGCAAGTCTCAGTTACCATCAGATGATTCTTTCCTCATGAAACATAAAAACACCCCCTAAGTTTTCAGCTGAGATGCTTTTAAGAAATTAAGATGCCATGAAAGATGAATAGATGAAGAGCCTTAACCACATTTAGCACTTTGTGTAAAAATCCATGTACTGAATCTCTGTCAAAGAAATGGGGGRTATTTTTGTGCTGACCCTCACTCTAACTACTTACAATCATTTTACATGCAGCTTTTAAAAAAAAAAGTTATTAACCACAACCCAAAACAGTGAGCCCAGACAAACAGAACACAGACATCATAAGCCTACTTTCATATTGGACCAACAATTTTGAAGTCATCGAGTGCTCTCATCCTAAGCTACATCTCTAAAGTCTTCTCTTTTTGGATTTATTGAAAAGGTGAGGAGGAAAGACAGACGTATACCGTCATAAAGCTCTTWGTTCCTCTCTGAAATTCAATTTTAAAAGTTTTTGAAAAAAAGATAAAAACACCCACCAGCCTCCAGTCCTCCCACTGCAAACCACAAATGCTATGTTTGTCTCTTCCCTGAGTCTGTGTTCACTCCAGCATATGGCACTGCCTCAGTTTGGGTTTGGTGGWGGGGAACACTGAGCTCAAATCTGCTGGCAGCTGGCACAGAATTAGATCCTTTCCCCCTTCTAGTGCTTGCTGCAGAAAAGCACTATTTTTTAACCACAGCCTGGTACAAACCCCTTTCAGAGGGGGAATGGCACAAACAGGCTCCACCAGCCATGAAGCYTTCCTTCCTTTCCACAAGAAATCATCTCTGGGGAGAGTCTCTCACTTCCCTTCTCGCTCAGTTTGCTGGAAGCCGGACAGCCGTGCCTTTGCATAGTTTTAGTGCATTACTCATCTAATTCAACCCATTCAGAAATATTTCTAATTGCTCCCAACTGAGAATTTTTGTCTAATTATCTCCTCTTTTAATTAGATTTCCTTGCTGGAAAACAGGACTACTGGACTCACATTTTTTGTAACATAGTATTTCCTAAAATCTTCCTGAGACTGGTACTCCAGGAATTAGGATGTTTATAGGATGGAAGATTTATGAACTTTGGGCCTTGAAGGGGTTTTTGATTCTGAGTACATCACGAAGCCTGCAGCAGCCAGAGTCAGATAAAGGATATAAATCTTTCAACTTTTAGCTGGAGCTTTGGATGGAGGAGCCCCAGGGGCCTCGGCAGCAGCTCTGACTCTGCTCAGAGATCATGACCACACGAGGGAAGTGCAAAGAGCAATAAATACATGTGSCTGAGTGACACGGGATCCCCTCTGCCTCTCAGCTCTGTCCTTACTGCTTATCTGCTCCAGGAGTCAGGAGGATCCTCAGAYAACAAGAACATGCCCAAACCTTGTTTTGAGCTGTCTCACCTTGCACCTGTGGCTTTCAATGTTAAACTGAAAGATAAATTAAAGACAATTCSTCCCATCTGGCTTCTCTGCTGCTTTGACATCATCAAAACCAAACATTCCATGATACAGATCAATATTCCGTTCACCAAGGTAACCTTTTTGGAGTGGTTACCCTCTCCAGATCTTAGTTTGCTCTTTTCTCTCAAGCCAAAGGCTCTTCTGCWGTTTTTCCTGTGCTTCTTTCCTGCAGCCCAGGGTAACAGTAGATTGCTCCAGAGGAAAGCTGCACAGAAGAAAGTGAAGAAAACAAGGACTGTGATATTGTTCATAATTGAATTGCACAGCTTCTCATGCTCTCCACACAGAAAATAGGCTCTTATGCATTAACTGCAAAAGCAGGAGAAATGAGGAGAATCCTCTCTGGCAGAAATCACCAGATTTTCACCAGTGATTTCCCAGCTCCTGATAAGAYGATCACCTGTCAGTTCAGGAGTTTGAACCCCGTGTGTTTGCAATTCCTACAGCTCACAGGCACCGTGTCCACAAAGTCCATTAAATATTGAACAGATTGGGAGTGGCAAAACCAGTTTCAGGGAAAACAAAAAATTTCAACAAAATCCTTTCAAAAAAAGAGGAAAATATTTCTTTTTGCCTTTCAGAAAAGCTCACCAAAGACAAGGAGCTTGGGCAAAATTCTGATCATGARGGGATAAATCAGTTTTCAGCAGCCACAGACAGGTAATGAGGACCTGCTGTCGACACAGTTGTGSAGGGAAGATTCACTACCCAGTTTTTATTCCTACTGCAGGGGCAGAAACTGGGCACTGTTTATTATTATTTGTGACAATGTTTCATGCACAACAGCAGGTCCTTGTTAAGAAAGCCACATCTACCACAAACATCCACCTCTCATGCAGAGATCGAGTTACAATTGGAGCTCACAGCACAGAAAAATCTACTTTCCTTTTTTTCAGAAGACGAAAGACAATCAGAATTAACATACGCTTGCTACCACGGGCACATTTTCTKCTTTCCAAATTATATCTTTTTAATTTCAGTAACACAGAAGATCCCTGTGCACCTAGGAAAGTTTGTGTACCTGGAGTTCATTCAGGCATTAAATAGAGCAGGAAGGGGCTCAATAAAAGAGTAGAAGTCTTGGAAATCCTCATTCCTTCAAAATGAGAAACGTATGAGTGCCTCTTCAGCAATTCAAAATTACATAATGAAGTTAATTTTGTATTTAATACAGACCAAAATTCAGGGCTGTTTATAAATTGCAGATGCCAAACACCAAAATGAGAGCATATGAGGAAACCCCTGTGTGATAGAAGTGAAATGGGTAGGTCCACTGACTAAATTTTCGCAGAATTTTAGTATTTTCAGTGACTCAAATTATGCAGGAATCACACCGTCAAATAGGTGTCCTATAAAAGCTAAAGTAAAACACTGTTCTTTGCTGCATATGCTGGATAGTCTGTCTCAATTTCATATTTTTAAATGTTGCACATTTTTCCTAAAAAGTTTATTTGGTCACAGGGTAAATAATGCCATTAGATTAAAGCACAAGAAAAAAAGAAAACCCATTATACTTCTTCCAAATTTGCATGAAGTTTCTGGAAACATTGTCTTGGACATGAAGGAAAATTTTTTGTGCTTCTGGACACAGTAGCAGCAATATCAGAGTGAAAATGGAATCGATATTCCAGAATTGTGCTTTCAAATAAACAAAAGAAGAACATAAACAAAAGTGTTATGGCCACATCTAACAGTGCCAAACTGAGCAGGGCACAGGTCTGTAATGGTGCAAAGTTGTTTCCTCAGAAAGACAGAGTAATTTAATATCTAACTCAGCAAATAATGAAGAAAACGAAATCTCTTAAATAGTAATTAACTTGCAATTAACTCAAATTAGTCAAGACTCCGCACATAATGGGTGAGGGGGTCCATAGTGTATAAAGTTGAAATTGAGGAGAAGTTTGGGAAGAGAAAGTGCAGTTGGGAAGAAATTTTCCAAATTGAATGTAAGGATTGAAAGCAAAGAGTGAATTCCTTGTAGGTTTGGGAAAATGACTCAACTGGTTAAGGAGAGAAAGCAAACTGCTGAGAAAGGAGAAGGTATTTAAAGTAGTCCAGAAAAAGAGGAGACAGCTGACAAAATAAATCATTGCAGATTACAAGAGCTGTGCRTGGACAAACCCAGAAGAGCTCCTGACTGATTAAGAGTGATGATTGGAAACACCTAAAATGAAGAATTTCTCTGTGTGATCAGGAGAAACTCCTCAAGACCTACATGGCTTTCCACTTGGAGCCTCAGTCCTGACAATCCCCACTGGCCTGGTTTCACAGGGAAGAACAGAGCAATTGGTTTTCAAGCAGTTCCTGACTGAAGATCTGAAAAGTGCCACCAGCAGGAAGGGTAAACCAAACACCAATATAATTGGCACAATTAGGTGAAAACATATAGAGAGAACAAACCACAACTGGAAAACCTCAGAATTACTCAGGAGATTCTGCAGCTCAGAGTCACAGGGGGAGGAAAGACATGCTGTCCCTGGAGAGAGAGGAATTTCTCTTATTTCTCTACAAAGCTTTGGAGACCTAAGCAAGATCTACTAAAATAGAAATATTAAATATAACTAAAACATACCAGGATCTSAATGGCTACAAGGAGAGTGAAGTCATAAATCACAATAACAGTGACAGATTTTGTTTTGGCCTCATACAGTACACTGTAGTGACATAAAATATTTGTTAGACATTCTAAAGCACAAGGAATCACTTTTTGGGGCAGCTAATGAAAGACTCACAAGATGAGAAGCAATTCTTGGGTCGGTTCAAGACTCAAGATGAAGTTATCCAAGAAAAACTCTGGAAAAGACACTACTCCRCACTCAGATACCAAACCACTTCTATGAAAGAGGAAAAAAATCAAAAAGTACCCCAAAAGGAAACCCACAAGAGGTTTAACTTGAAAGGTTAACTTGCTTAACTTGAAAAAGAAGAATGATATAAAAATGAAAAAGCTAGTTAAAAATAAATTAAAAAGAATCAGCTAAAATTTTAAAATATTCATATAAAATATTTAAAGCTTTCTTTTTATATAAACTGGCATAGAGAGTCTTTAAAGGCACCACTATAAAAGCTCAGAGTACATGTTTAATACCTTTCAAAAATAATTTTAAATGGATTTCCAAAAAAAATCAGTGTACTCAAATAGCAGAGTAAAAGAGGCTATTAGACATGAAAAGGCCTCCTTCAAAAAAAGCAGAAGTCGTGTACCCCTGATAAAACTGAAAATAACAAACCCTGACAAGATTCGTGTCAAATCAGAATCAGGGGGAAATTAAAAAAAAAATGAAATAAAACCACCAGAAAATTTCATGTAGTAACTTGTTAAAGATTAAAAATACCAAGTTTTTAAATACTCTTAAGAAGCAGCCAGCCTGTTTGAGGACATGGAGTCATATGAAGAATTTACAGGGAAGGCAAACTGGATGAACATCCATGTTTCCCTCAGAGAACCTCATTGGTTTTTGGGACTGAAAAGATTCTCTGTATAGGATGAGCACATAATAATTCCTCAAAATGATCTGATTAGAAGCTTTTAGAATAAATGGAMAAAATGAATAGAGATACATGATGTACACCCAATGGTTCCAGGACATCTCAAATATAAAATCTGTGATTATCTAATTKTGGTTTGCAACCTACAATTTAAATTAGAGCTAACATGAGCAGAACAAAAGATAACAAACACAGTATCAAGAGCCCAGGGATTCTGACTCCTGAAATGGGAATGTTGGTAGAAAGTTTAATGATGTTTACTCATTGATCAAAGAACTTTGAAAGGATCAGCCTCCTGCAGGGAACCTGGGCTCCCCAGGTCTCTCAGTGAAAGCAGGGACAAAAGGAGCAACTCACAAAACACAACACACTTCTGTTCCCCTGTCCAAAACTCGTGACATAATCCTTCACTGAACACTGTCCTGGAACAGGAAAAGAAGTTCTCTTGTAGATTTGTAACTGGAAAAAAAAAAAAAAGGAAACTAAGGATAGGAAATTCCATAAGGTTAAGGTTCCTCTGTGTGTACAGTTATCTGCACAGATTATCAGATTGGCTTCATAAAAGAAAACCTAAAGCAAAAAGTTTCTCATTTTCAATTTCACTCTGACACTGGCATTTGAAGGCAATTCTTACAGCAGCAGCCTACATGCTGACACGTGGCTCCATAAAAGCAGCTCTTTACCTCCTCATCTATCATTAGTTCTCTTCCACAAGACTGTAAAAACTCAGCCCAGAAAAATAACAAAGTAAAAACAGCATAAACAATTTCCCTCTGCACTTCTGCTGAATGGAGGAGCCGGATCTGTTTGTTTTTTAAGAAGAAATTATGCTAATTTAAACAAGAAAGCTCCAGTAAGAAATAAATTGTTGCACATCTTCCTCAGAAACATCACATAACAAGGTCATTGTGGCTGAGGCAATTATTTTGGCAAATTGTTGTGGAGGGATAAGAGCTAATAACACGAGTTACAACCAGTGAATTGCACATGTGTATCTCAACACTCAATGGAGAAAGAAATTTATTTCTGTAAATTAGCAATAGGATAAACAAGGCTGTTTTCAATATAGACATGGCTGTGCAGGAAGCAGCACTGCCAGGTGATGACACATTGCTATTTGAGCAACAGGTTTTGCTTTGCCTTGTTCTATGGAATAAACCCAKTGCCAACAGCTACAGCAGAGCAGCACCTGCAGCTTCTCTGAGGATGGGACTGACCAAATCCCCTCACCACACATAAATCTACTAAGAAAACAATCTATTTTTATTCATACATAATTGAGCCAGCTTTGCAAAGGACAATGTCTAATTTCCAAGAGCAATTTCAGCTCTTGTCTGTGGTGCTTTGGATGCACAATGAGAAAGGTGGGGATCTGTATCAGGCAGTGATGCCTTCCTGGAGGTGCCCCAGCCCTGGGTGTGAGAGCCCAAGGTGCYCTAAACCTTCTCTTGGGACCAAACAAACCCCAGGGCTGTGACTGTTGATCAAGTTATTTTCATTTGGGGAAAAAAAAAAATATAAAATAAATAAACAATCCTAGGAGTTAGGTTGTTTTTTGCTGTCAGTTTGTTGGAAAATTTTTGGGGAGAGAAACGGAGGATTTTTTAAGCATTAGCAGCAGGAGGACTGGAGAATGAGCGAGTAAACACAGCTTTTCTCCCAGGAGGGAGCCAGCCAGTGGTCAGCTCATTTCTCCAAGCCTTCTGTACATAAACCTGCCGACACGCAGCCCRCGAACACAATCCTGCCTAATAGAGCAAACAGCCCCATTTCATCAGCCTGAGCTGTAATAAAAAGTTTGAGGTGCTGATTGCTCCATAATATTGTCCTACAGGTATCCTGAAGCAGGGAAGCATCCCAGGAGAGTTTTTTTGCAGGGAAACACACAGTGCCAGCTGAAACGTGGCCGGGGAAAAGAAAGGGAGCAGAAAGTTCTCCAGCCGCTGCAAAATAACAAAAACCTCCTCCGTCTAAAGACTCGGGGAAAAAGGAATAGCAAGTTTTAAAGCAGAAAAGAGTAAGAGAAGAAGTAAAATGCTTGATCCACAGCTCAAGGGCACATTGGAARCGGTTCTTCTTGCCTCATGCAGACATAAAATCGCTGGAAGGATGTTCTCATAAACAAAGTGCTGGAGGCCATGCCACCGTCCACCTCCTCCTGTTTCTCCCGACATCTAAGGGAGGCAAGTACATCTCATAAAACAGAAGATGCACACGTTTCAGGAATATCCCAGAGGCAAAAAGAAAGAATAGTGAAGCAGTAACAGCTTTCAGAGCCAGTGATACAGMCTCTTCTATTTAGGTTAAAAATCCTCTAGGGCCTGTTCCTACTTCTGATTTCCACGTACTTGCTGGATTTTCCACAGYTTCAATATTCAAAGAAAATAGCTGGATTTTACTAAGGTTGGCCATTGGGGGCGAAATTCGGCAGCAGCAGAAAGTCAGATGAAGGTATTTGCACCTCCTAAGCCCCAATCTCGCTCTCTGAGGCMCCACTTAGGTACCTATCAAACCCTCTGGGCTCCAACAGGATTTAAATGAGGAAACAGAGACCTAATCTTTCCCCCTCCCATTCTTTTATGCCCTGCAAAATGTTTTACATTACAATTTATTCACGTTAACGTTTTTCTAGCTAATCGTTGCAGAAGCTCTCACACTTTGTTTTGGTGTTTTAAACAAACCTTGATGTTTCCATCGCTGTATATGAGGAGAACAAAGAGAAGGAGAGGGAAGGAGGAAAAATAACAGGACAACCTCAGAGCTCACTCAAGATTTATGAGCAGGGTGGAAAATGGATAGAAAGGCTAAAAGATCTCTACAAAAAACAAGTCTCTCGTCTTACCACTGATATGATTATGCAGCTTAATAGTAGTGCCTGCCAATARCTCCTCTGCACTGAAATAAATACTGAGATGTTCTCCTCATTTTGGCCAACACAGAACTTATAAAATAATAAAAAAGGTCAGTTTCATCCATTAATTTATTCACAAAATTGCCCAAGATTTAGCTGACAAAAGAAGCCAAGTAGACCCTGATGCTTTTTTAATATCCATCTGAAATGGCACTCAGACAGATTTAGTGCTTGATTTAAAGCAAACTGATGGCTAAGTTACACATTTAGATAGGGATGCTGGGGTAAGGTCAAACCACTATCATTAACATCCCAAGGAGGAAGGCTGATAATTACTAATGCTTAAAAGCACCAGCAGTCTYACTGATTGCATGGATTTTCTCAGACTTTTGTTCAGCCACTTTCTCAAGTAAAAAATAGCATTCAAAGACTTTTAGCTCATACAATGTAAGCCTCACTCATTAGTAATCCTTGGAGCTTGACTTCATTTGAGCCTGTTCTGGGTCTGGATAGCAATTAGTATTGCCCTCCAGGTAAGGGAGTGTAGATTTATTCCCCAGAGGTGGTTTAACTTCCTCAACCTACTTTAAAATTAGATTTACTCGGTTACAAATCGTAAGTGTTAAATGAGTAAAACTATTAAACAAGGAATACTGCTGGGCTAAAGCATTTAATGGTTTACCACAGTATTACCATTTTTATGGTCTATTAAAACAATTGTAAGAATATCAGCAGTATGAAGAATCAAGTCATTTATACACAAGTTTGATAAAGTACCGTATGTTTGAGCAAAAAGTGAACTCATTTTCTTACATTTAAAGAAAATTAGAGGAAAGGATATTTTAAAAGGAAAAGTTCCTTTAGAGCTCAAGTACATTTATTTCAAACTAAAGTTGTCAAGATTGTGGTTGTTTCATGCAGCTTGTTCCACCAAAATGCAGTTGGTCTAAACCAACACTACAAAACAAACCAGAGAAAATAAAATATCTAAAATATTACTAAATCAATTCATTTCTGTGTTGCTCATCTCTCMGTCTTTTCCTCCCCTAGCTCCTGTTGACAACAAGGTCATCAATACATCAAATTACCCTAGAGCATTCTGAGTCATTATGTGACTGAAACCTGGAAATAACAAAATCCTTGTTCAACAAAATCCTTGGTGCAATGGCTTCTAAGAAATTTAGAGTCCAAGAAATCACACTGCAAGCTACTACCAAAACTTTCCATAAGTGAACTCAAGATATGTTTTATTTAGTTTGTTTATCTCTTGTCCTCTAGACTAAGCACTCAAGCAAACCAGTGTTTTGTCCATTTTCTTGAAAATATCTCCATGAAACAAAATACTTTATAACAAGGAGCTGTCAAACAAATTTTCTCTTTACTTGCAACACRGTTTTTCAACTCCAAGAGAAATGCTTGGTTTGCTAATGAAGATTGAGAAACAGCTCCAAGGAAGATGTATTATTTGGTTAGCTTGCCAGTACAAAAATCAAAGTGTATCAGTTCTCTAAAAACTCAAAGCTTTTACAGCTGTTCAGGGGGACCAAAAATGATGCTAATATGAATAGTAATATCAATAGCTAAACAAATAAGTGCATATAAACCCACTTCTATTTCTTAATGACSCTCTGGTCAAATAAATCTGAAAGTCTTTACTTATGCACACTGAAACAAGAACTGGAAAAATCTGTCTTTTACTCTATCTTGCAAAGTGTGAGGAAGAACAGAGAATGGGTTTTAGCAGGTTTAAAGAGAATATTTGCAGAGATAGCAGAGCTCACCTTATGAGCTCTGCCTTACTTTTTGAATGAAGTTTTTTATTTTCTATTTTCGTCATCATCTAACCCATCCCAACACTTAACAATTACAAGATTACCCTGGCTGGAATCAAATAAAGAAAGAAAGAAATTAAATTACAAAGTKTCTCAAAGTAAATGATTTCCTTTCCAGACTGCAAGCCCTCTGGAGAGCAGAACTCYTTTTACTACAATCTTAATGAACAAACTCAAATTGTTTTAAGAACGTTCTTTCCACGTTCTCAAAAAATAATCATCTGAAAATGATGGCAACTTAACAACTAGTGTATTCACCTGCCTTTTTGCACTGACTTTTCATCCTCATAGCTCTGCCAGGGGACTATTCCAGGATGCTGGAGGGGCTCCTCCTTTACCTGTCTCTGAAAACACACAGAGGCCAGTACATAAATCTGATTGATGACTACAGGAAAACCCATGAGTGCTTATAGACCGTGAAAAAATGCGTGGATTTTCAGAGTGCTTGCTTTATACAGAGCTGGTCAGTATTGGAGAAGGACTTTGAGAACTGGTAAAGAGACACCAGTTTAGAGATTGCTTTTGGTAACTCTAATCACCCTTGGTTTTGAAAGCATTGTCCTAACTGGGCCACTTGGTTTCTTCCAATATCACCTGTGGGATTTTTAGTTTTTCCTTTCTCTCCCAAAGACATGACAAGCATTTATCACAGTGATGTATTTCTGTGAGACTTCTTTGCTACTCATTTTAAAATTTCTCAGAGGATTTATTGGCATCATATTTTCTATTTCATTCGTGGCAGGGAAACAAAACAAACAAAGCCTTGCCCTGCAAAAGCAAAAAGTGCCTCTCAGACAGCTGCACCTCAAACAGACACTGCAAAATTCCCAGGTTCATAATGGAAAGACCTTGGGGTGTCTCAATGTTTGTAAATGCGAGCAGCTGACACTTGGAAACTTAAAATGTGGCAAGGCTATAGCCCACGGAGARGAACTGCTCATGTCTTCACACATCAAGTGACCTTCAAAATTACATGGATGATATTGCTTCAGCACAATCAGCAAGATGAGCTTTCACACTCTGCTTTATACTTCTTTGCTTTGTGGTTTTAAGACAAGTGTTTGATGTCATTTGAAGAYAGATTTTTGTGGTGTAACACAGACAAGGGTTAGGCTGAGCTTCTGTTCTCTCACAAAGGAAATCCWTCAGACACATCCATAAAACAGCAGGAAGGACACCTACTGTCCTTACATATTCATATCATAACGTCTTTGCCTCTTTCTCAGTGTTTTTTTCCCCAGCAAAGCGTATCAGATGAGATCAGTATCATCATCAATACCATCCCAGGGAAGCTGCTGGCAGCACACCAACTGGTAATTAACCCCAGCACTGTCATACCTGATTACTTTGAAAAGTACTTTAGAACAGTTGAATTAAAATAAGATAAATAAGGATGAAACACTTAACTAATATTGAAAAGACCACTATCTCCACTCCAGGCATGAGTGGCACTCTTTCTGCCAGGGAAGAGTGAATTGATTTAGAGACAGCTCAGCATTTAGACCTCCACTTCACACCAAGCTTAAGATAAACCTCCTCTTGAGAGCCTGATAAAACCAAAGGTGCATGTGGAGGGGATAAAACTGTACTAAAGTAAGGCCCAAATCCATGGGAGGCTGCACATGACTAAAAAGATTTGTGTTGCTCCTGCTGCAGCGTCTACATTGTGCATAGCAGAGAAAGAGAGGACAGAGCAAATCCACACCCTGCTCGGGTGAGTGGGACCAGCAGAGTCAGATGGGTACAAAATGATGGCTTCACCTCAACCAAATTGCACCCTGCACATATGGAATAACATATACAGAATCAAGAAATAACCCATTTTTGTCTCATCATTGTTTTTAGRATGGTGTTTTCCGTTTAAATCCCTGGGCAGAATTAACACAGAGCAATGCTTCTGCTGCACACATCCTTCACTCCAGTGTTACAGATCAGATTCAGGCTGCAGCCAAGGAACTTTCCTGTCCTACTGGGAATGCAGGGTTAGGGAGTACAAAACTCTGGATTTTACTACACCCAGCAAATGAATTAGTCAAAGCTCAGTGTGCAGCTCACCTAAAAAACTGACATTAAAAGATTTTCACTCTATATAAAAGTATTTGTCATAGAAAAAGAGGATTTAAACATATTTTTTTCCAAAAATGGAGAGAAAAAAAAAAAATTCTTTCACTTTGTGTAAAAGAGAAGTGGAAGTTTGAATGTGTCTGAGTGGTAAGGCTGCAATCATAAGTACAGCCCAAGCAGGAATACAAATTCTTAGTTAAGATGATGAAACTCTAGTTCCTAAGAGCTTTTCTCAAAGATGAGACTCATGTGACCTGGCCCTAAGTGTGCTGAAGCCTGRGCAGGAAAATCCTGCAAGAGCTGACAAGAGCTCAGAAAAGCTCCCCCACCTCCCCAAACACTCACACTGTGAGTGATAGTGTTTTAAAAATAAGTAATCTTAGAGCTCTGCTATCTAACCTGTATTTCAGTCACAGGTGAATTTTAATATGGGGTGCCCTGAATGCAAAATAAGCCATATAAGACACCAACACTCCTTGAYCCTCTTTCCTTTGTAAGATTTCCTGCCCTTGAATTCCATTGACTGGTCTACCCTTCTTCAGCTACTCACAGGRTAAATATCACTGGCTAAACTGTTCCTATTTTTCCTATATATTCAAAATGTAATATTCTTGTTATATAGCAGTCAAGGTTTCCTATGTATATTTGATTTTTTTTTTCTTTTCATGAACTCTTGTATACTACATTTTCTTAAGCTCTTTTTTTTTTTCTTCCTACACCTATGAGGTACAGCGTGAAACAGCAGCCAGATCCAGCAGCAGATTACCATTATAAAAYAAATTTTGGAAGACTTCAGATTTTGCTGTCTCCCTATTTTATTGTCCAAATAACTTCCCTCAGCAGACTGTTTCAGACCATCATTCTTTGGCATTAAAAATTCCATGTGGTGAAAAAAAAGCACAAAGGAAATAGAGATGTCTAAAGCATTCCCTAATCACTGAATCACCTCTAAATTCAAGGAGAGAATTTGCTTAAATAAGAGTTGATCAAATRTCCCAGAGATCATTAGATCCATTCCAGACAAATCCAAATTATCTGTGACACTGGAGAGCAAAGTGTTACACACTCATRTTCTTTACTAGTCCTTCATCTCTTGCTTGCCTGTAATTTCAATCTTCTGGGTAGCAACCAAATTGCGTTTGTTCCCATCCCTTTTGTTTAGAAGYATGAGAAGCATGGAAGAATTGTTTCAAAAAGCAAATATATGTTTCTGAGATCTTCTGACAGCAATATCTGCTTCTACTACAATATTCTGTGCCAGAAAATAATCCCTTAATCCTGTCAAGACATACAGCCTCACAAAACAACCTCGTGAGACTTTCCAGCTGGACAAGAGTTGGTTTGAAAAGGGTTAACCCAGGAGGGGGAAATGGATGCAGAGGAGAAGAGTCACTCCAGAGACAGCCACCAACCTCACTGTAGGAATGGCATTGCTCATACCTTGGAGGGCTATTGGGAAAAACCAGCTTGGGACAGTTTGAAGGCTGGGAATAAGAAAATCCTGACAAAAGCAAAAAGGAGCCAGATCAGATGGTTTCCAAAAAAAAAAAAAAAAAAAAAAAAAAAAAAAAAAAAAAAA
>NW_026623527.1:150517-152035 GCF_030028575.1 Malurus melanocephalus
GGATGAGAGGATAGGTAAGGCTGGTGAACAACTGAGCATGGAATAATTCCACTGAGTGACAAAAACCCCCTCACAGGATTTGTTTMGGAAATGGTGTCACAAAATAAAAGGATTAAAGAAGAAATAGCAATCAATGGCAGTTATGGTATTAACAGAGCTCTTTTAACCATGATCTACCCAAATATTAAAAAAAGGCAAATATGATGCAAAAAAACCCAGTTACACAAAATGATGGTGACCATATTTCACACAGGGCAATGAGGTCACTTATTCTGTTTTTAATGGATTATTTCAAGTTTCCAATGAGGTTTTTCTGTCTTGAACTTTCTGTCTGAACAGYAACTCATACAGTAATGTTTAAGGTTTCCATTTTATCCACAGAAATATCTTATTTTGTAGCAATTACCAAGTGTTCATAATCCCTGAAGGCTCTAGCAAATCTCTGAATCTTTCAAAAGGCAGACTGATTTAAGAACTAAAACCATATATTGAGGATGGCAAATACTATTTGGATTGAAAGCAAAAGCTGAGGGCATACTACCTGAAATTAATGTTTTTTTTTTCAAAAAAAAGAAGTGGTAAACATGTGTGTGGGTAAGGGAGTTTAAGACATGAGTTTACTTGAAAAAGTACTGAGTAACACCCCTGCTTTAAGGTCTGAAAACAGTAATATCCATGGCCACATTATCATTAAAGTTTGCTTTTAAAAGATAAGCAGATTTTAATAAAAAAAGTTTTATGGCAGACATACATTTCTGTGTGTTGCCATCATGGTCACCTTCAGTTTGGGCTTCTTTCACTGAACTGCCTTCTTGGAAAGCCAATTAAATTGCTTTCAATTCAGCTGAGAAAAAGAGAGTGGTAGTTCCTTCAAATGGCCTATTTGGAGAAACTTAAGGATTGATCCTTTCTTCCATGGTACCAGCTTCCCATCAATGCAGCTCTGATAGTGTCAGTGTAGCTACACTGGCAAAACACCGGTTTAACCGAGGAGAGAATCAAACCCTTTACTTGTAACAATTTCTGTCAAGAGACCAGGCTAAGTCACTTTAATTGAGTTCCTCTCGCTTTCATTGTGCAGAAACAAAGGAGGAATAAAAAGAGATCAAAGAGCCCTTATTTGGAACTAACATAATTGTGTCCCTTTGAGAGCAGGCGAGCCTGAGATTACTGAAAGGAGATAGACTCTGAATGTAGAAACCTGACAACAATGACATTAGAATGTTTTAAGGGGGAGAAAACAGGCATATACAGGGAGATTTATTGGAACTTTTCATCATTTTGCAATTGAAGTAGTGTGTGTTCCAGGGTCTCTTTCACTRTTATATATATCACCCAAATTTCTTTTAAAATTCAGCTTGTGAGAATAGGTTTCATCTATATATTACTTTAAATGACTTGTCTAACAGACTGCGGCAGTCTGGAAAATTTTCATTTCCTAATGATTTTTTTTTTTTTTAAATAACTGTTTTCTAGCCCTGTAAATTCTGTATTAAATAAATGGGTGAATAACACCTT
>NW_026623527.1:152588-164300 GCF_030028575.1 Malurus melanocephalus
CAAACACATGATAAAATCAGTTGTGCAGGCATTTCTAGTGCTGCCTTTAGCAATTTAACCCAGACGTGGTTTTGTAGGTACTCCTGTTTCAGTAATAAGGGAAAACCAAGTTAACCATTGCTAGGATGGGGATTTTAAACTGATCAACAGCAGTGACAGAAAAATCTGAAGGAAGGAGTGCTTCTCAAGCAGCTGGTGTGATTCAAATCTCAGGCAGSCTGTGCATCCCCCCGGAGCAGAGCAGCATCATTTCACTCTTGCCCTGCTCAGGAAACACTCACTGTCTCTCCTTCCTGCCCTGTTTCAGCCCAACAGCRCCGTGAGAATGAGAACCTGAACTCATTTCTGCAGAGCTCTTCTCACCGAGGAGAAATCGAACCGGAGAAACACAAACAAAAAGCTCAAGTGACACGGCGAACAACAGAAACAAAATCGAGTCCGTGAGTCATTTGTGGCTACAATCAATTACAAACAGAGCACAAGCTTTTTCATCAGGTCACAACTGTCAAAACACACTGACTCTGCCGGTGTAGGCTAAGTGGAGCTACAGAGGCATGATAAAGGATTATCTGGTAGAAGAAAAGACTTTTTAATGTTTTGAAGACTGATAAGGAATCCATTGCTTGGAGCTATAGCAAAACTATTGCTGGCTGACACCCCTTCCAATTGTGTTCCACTCCTTTAAAGATGTGGTTATCAGGAATTCTGGCTCCTCTTCAGGGTTAAATCTCTAAACAACATCAGGGGGGAAAAAAAAATCAGCTATGTGAGAGAGGTAGCTGGGCTCAAGTACAAAATATAGCTCACAAAATAGGGAAAAAACAAACAGTAAAGAACACACCCAGACACAGGATAAAGGAAACTACAGACACTTCACCTCTGCAGGAAGAGAGCAAGGGAGGGGAGTTACCAGCCCCAAATATTTCCAAACAGTTTATATCTTAACTTTAACAACCCACCCAGGATTACTTTTAACCCAGTCCTCTAGAGGCTGAGGATGCTTCCAGCCTGCAGTAAATTTACCTGATCTGCAGGAAGGTTAAAAGAGGATGTAGMTTAATTTTGACGAGAACCTGTCTCTTTTGCAGCAAGGCTGAAGGCAACAATCATTGACAGTTGCTCCCCCCTGGTTTTACGAGGTGCAACAAGGAGGAAAGAGCATCCTAGAGCATAGAAAATTTAGGATATGCTTTCAGAAGCTGGTAGAAACAGAGGTACTATCAGAGAATTTAGCCTCAGCTGAAGGAATTCTTGCACATGGGCAAAGATGGCTGATGCGTTCATCTTGGAACAATATATATATCCAGAAATATTCATTGTTGTACAATCCCTGCTGATGATCAAAGCAGAGTCAGAGTCAACAGCCCAAACCACCTTTTTCCACACTGAAAAAATCAGCTCTGGCTCAGTAATCTGGCCCTTGGGAGAATAAATGTGCAAAAAWTAAAACAAATTTCAGTTCACTTTTTTAGTCACAGGGGTAAAGATTCATTGAATCTRCTCTCTTCCCCACATGAACAGTTAACTCTTGCATCCTGTCACCAGAGGCCATTTCAGAGGGGAATTCTGCAGCACCTCTGCACAGAGGCAAGGTGCTCAGCAGACATGCAAGGCAAAAAGAAATGGGGAGAGCTCCTCATTCAAACTTCAGCCCATTTGGATGATCATTGATACGGACCTTTGTTAAGAGACAGAGAGAGCTTTAAAGATGTATTTTCTCAGAAAAAAAACAAGGCCACTTAATCAGGATTAAGAGGTATAATGACAGGAAAGGATCTTTCAGAGACAATCCTGCTGAGATCCAGTGCTTTCTCTCAGAGGCAGGAACAATTCATCTCATTATTTTAATATGGTCAGTTGTAGAAAGGTTTTTCTTCAGACTGCTCAGTGAGAGACTTGTCATAAATTCATAGAGCCAGAAGAAAATATCACAGTATGTTTTATACACTTGCAAATGAGGTGACAGACCAAGGAGAGAGGCTTAAGATGGGAATTCATTAAGGGGGATGGTTACTGACACTGGCCTGTGATCACTCACCAATATTTAAGAACACTGGGTTTATTTTAGCTAATACACCAAGATTTTTAAAAATTGTGAATTGAAAGCTTTCCAAACACAGTGTGCTATGCACATATATCCTTCAGATAGAGAGGATTTGTATTGAGATGTCTGAAAAATAATAATAAAAAAAATTAAAACTATACGAGAACAAATTCTTTACCAGATTTCCCTCCCCACCCCTCCCCCAAAGTTACAGAATAGCTTTGCAGTAGCTTCACTGCATTGAATTACCCAATTATCTTCTAAATTATAAAAGGCAAATCTTCACCACCAACTGTTCCTAGGACTGCCAGGATGTGCAGTGTTGCAAAACTGTAGCAAAAATGTAAACAAAAGAGCCCTACTGAACAGGCAGGCAGGCTGTCCACATATGCCAATCCCAGCGGCTTCAATCAAAGGAGAGATTGTTGCACAAATAAACTGAGCCAGTGCAACTAATAAACTCCTGCTCTAATTACTGGCTGCAGATGTATCAACTGAAGCAAATGAGACGCAGGCAGCCATTAATTATCTAATGAGGCCAGCAGTGTTTCTGATGAGGTGGGGCTGATTAAATATTAAACAGCAGCATATGGTGAGTGCCAAGAACAAAAGAATTGAATCCTACTTTCTCTAGACTTATATATACATATATATTTATATATAAAAATACAACACTGYGTTAAAAAATCCCCCTCCTCCAAGACAGAAGAGCCATGTCACTCTGAGAGAGGTAATTAGGACAGACATGGAAGCACAAAACTCAAAGGGAGTGTAGTGAGATCTGACTTGTGAAGGTGTAAAACAGATGAAAAGGTTTCACATTAAAGAGATGCCAAAAACATTTAGGCATTGCAGCAGTTATCTCTTTGTTTAACCCTTCTCAGTTATTAAGACCTGCAATTGTTTCCTTTTTCCCCCCATTTCTTTTTTCCCTCATTTTCCACTGGAACAGTCCCAGGTCTCACTCAAAGAGCATGAGCAATATTGAACAAATCTACCCTCTAATGCAGCTCACAATATTCAACAGAGGCATGGACAGCAGAAGGAGGGAAATGCAATCACAGCAATGTTACCAGGGCCAGCTGAACTGAAGGAGAAGCCTAACCCTACTCACACAGATGTCAAGCCCASTGAAGCCAGTTAATCCCATCAGACTTAAGTGGGCCAGCTCCAGCCAGTGCAGCAGAGCTTGAGAGGAGACACACGGGATTGTCCCCTCCTGTCAGCTCCTCCACCTTTCATCACAGACATCCAGTGATGCAGCAMTCCAAGAATCTCCCCTTTCCAAAGGGCAGAGGGTAGAGGGCACAGCCTGCTGAGCTCCTGGAAGCCTGTCCAGCTTCCAAGAASAGAAAAGCCACTGCCACACCCTTCAGAGCTGCTGGACAGGCTGGCTGCAGCCCTGTCCCTGTGCACCATTAGAGTTTCAATCCAACAATCCAAGACATGGCATGGCTTTGCTTTCCCCTCATGCAAACATGGCAGTTCGGTCTGATTTGTCTCAAACTGAGCACACAGGTATTGAGCTGTTGAGTGCAAGTGATCTGTGCACCCACAGGAGGGAGGAACTCCTGTGTTTGAGGCAGGAACTCTGATYTGGCTAGGAGGCTCTGTCTGGACTCCAAAGGGACCAGAAATTTTCAAGAAACTGGAGAAAACCTTTAAATCTGCCAGGATAAATTTGCAGAGGTAGGGGRAAAAGTTCAGATATAAAGTAGATTTACAGGAAGGGAAACTGGGTCTAGAATTGGCAAAGGCTGCGTGTTCTCAGAAATTTCTGAAGGCTGTTTTTTGAGGCTCTTAATAAGCCAAACAGCATTTGCTGTTTATTTCAAAATATGCTCAGATGGCAGCTACTCATCACATTTTACATTGTTCCAGTGACAATGCAAGTGTCCTAGATAGATCTGATTTTTTTAGCTGTTCTTTTGTATCAATTTATGAGAAAATGAGCCCATTTTAATGTCAGTACTTCATATAGAAACCTAAAGAATCAACAAGTCATTATTGATTACCTATGAATAGTTCACATTCTCTGAATACCTTTGCTATTACAAATGGTTTCCCTAAATATGAAAGAATGGTTTTCCCCCATCCACCTCTTTTTTTTTTTTTTTTTTTTTTTTTTTTTTAATACCCTTCTTTATTATAATCTCCTTAATATCCATCTGCTACCCTTTAGGCTAAAGCTTCTTAAATTCAAATATAGGGCTATTTTTATCACAGAAGAATATGTAAAGCAATAGAAACATTTTAATGGATTTTTGTGCCTGTGGCCCTTTTTAGCTGAATTTCCATAATGAAATCCAGTTACAGACATTGGTGCTGCTACAGTTGGCTGTTCACACAAATAAAGAATGAACATTTTTGTCTTGTAAGCCAACTCAGTAAAATAGAGAGTGCAATAGCTGCCCTACAGAAAGCACAGGCTGTTTTTCCTCTGTTGGTGCTTTAGTATAACTGTATATAACTGTATTTTTACTCCAGTAGAGCATAACATTCAAGATAAAGTCACAACCCTACATTTAGGTTATAAATAAGTCGCATAAAGTCATTTTCATAAGTAGTAACTAACAAAATGAGAATATTTTCTTTTGTGCAGGAGCATTCAGGAACATCAAAATAGCTTCATAAAAACAACTGCATGCAAAAATATTCACAATAAACATCCATGTAAGCTGATTCTTTGTATTAATGGTCTGGAAAAATATTTTCCTAAAAATATTTTAAGGGTACCAATTCTTCTCCACCAAAATATTTTACTATTTTCTTACAGCTGTAAATGAAGCAGAGCAAAAAACAGTTTCTTGTATCATAAACAATGCTAAAATTTAACACATTTTTCCACTTCTCATCAGGGAGAAGAGTTTTAAAGAGAGGAAAACYAAATATCTGTATCCTTCAAAGAACAGCAAGAAGCACTTCTCATCTAGGAAATAAAGTAGTGGTGGAGGCCAGGTTGCTTTGGGATGCCCATTTCTAATGAGGCAGGACAACCAGCACTCAGACAAGCCACAAAAATAGCTTGTAACTATTATTARTATATTAAAATACCAGTCAGTAAACTGCTCACTGACAATTTTGACTCTGATCACAGCACAACCCAGCCTCCCGTCAGTTTGACTGAATTACGTTGGCATCTCAGCTGCTCAGCCATTATTATTTTTTAATCAGGCCCAAAGTACCTTAAAATGGGCACTTAGACTCTGAAACGCTGCGGAGACATAACAAATAGCAACATTCAGAAGCCTTTCTCACTTCTAAAATCAGGACCTCAGCATTTCTGTAATGTTTATCTGGCAATTACTTAGCAAGTCTCATTTCTGTTTCCAGAAGCCTTGGCCATTAATTGCCTAGGAGTCCATACAAGGTGTGATGAGTCTCTGCATTTTTATCATTTTTATCTTGTGCAGAAAGACTTTGGAATAACTTATAATTGTTCTGTGTGTAGGAGCTTACCATTTAAGTTTTATGATATAATACTATCCCTGTTTCAACAGTAATATTGTCTGAGCTGCTAAATCCCAAAAAGCCTTTTAATGCTGATTTGGATATCTTTAATCCTAATGATTCAATAATTCCAAACCCATGGCCTGTTGTGACTGTTTGTGGTGGCTGCTCAGAAGAACATYGCTCTCCTTTGCCTTGTGTGGCACATCTGTGGAAGCTGGGCACTGCAAGGTGCTTCCTTTGACTTCTGTTAACTGCTCAAAGAATTTCCACCTAAGTTTTACTCTGCAGCTGCCTCATTTGTGCAGGATTTGTCTTTTTAACACAACAAATTGGTTTGTTGGTGAAGTGAATATTCAACCACATAAAAAATGAACACATAGGAGATAACRAAGGTGAATTTCCTCTGAGGTTAAGCAATGCCCAGCGCCTGACAGTGTCTACGAGTGAGGAGCCCTGCTGGGATGGTTTGTGTGGCACTGTGCTGATCCAGAAAAAGGCAGCTCGTGGGAAGAGGGAATGCACTGGGTGGGCACACAGGAACCCAAGGAGTGTCCTCTGCCCAGACAAGCTCCTCAGAGTGCAACTGGCCAGCTCTCTGACTCCTATTTGATGTTTATGGCGTTAACACATCTCAAATTGATACACAAAAGCATCACTGGCTTCTCTCAGTGACCTCAGCTCAGTTTCAAACGCYGCGGGCTCCCCAGGTGACATTGGGGCTGTTCAGGAGTGGGGACACAGGGGACACYCCYGGGSAGCCSCAGCCCCTCAGCAGAAGCTCTTGGCTGCTCCTCTCCAGCCCTGGGGCCATGGCTGGGCTGTGAGGGATGGCCCCGGTGCTGCCCTGCACCTGCTCAGGCTGATTTTCCTGTCATGGAGGGCAGGCCCAGGCTGGATAGAGGTGCCCCAGAGCTGCTCTGTCATTCCCTCTCAGCTGGACGGGGCCATGTCCCAGCACAGGGAAAGGGTCACGGGTTGGGATGAGGGTAGGGAGTGACCACTCCTCACACTGACCCTATTCCAGCGCAGGGACCCTCCTGAGGGCCCGGTCCCTAAACAAACCCTGCAGTGTGGGTGTCCCGCCAGGACACAGATCCTGCCAGGAGCGCCAACACAGGATGGATCCCCAAGAGCCCCCTTCAGGCATCCTACCCCTCATTAATCCACGGTAATGCCTTAGGATTTTTAGTTGCTATATTTTCATGCATCTGTATTCTTGTACTTCCCTAGTACAACACTAAAACTACCGTTCTCCCATCTTTAGATGAAACAATTCCTCTCTGAGCCTGAATCCAAGGATACCTCGCTGCCTCAGAGCCCCAAAATATGGAAACAACAGAGAATTGAGGGGGAGCAAGTTTGTGGTGGTTGACATCATGACCTGAAGATCATTGGAGAAGTAAGACCCAATACGTTAATAAGGCAGAACTTATAAAAGGTGAGGATCTCGTGACTCAGTGTCCATTTTGGGTGCAGCCTCAGGAGGAGGCTTTGTCTGCCCTAATGTACCAGGAGGCCTGTCAGGCCTGGATTAAAACTGTCTATTCTCATTCTCTTAAATTTGTCTGGGCTCTATTTCTGATCGATAAGCCTGATTGATAAGGTATCAAGGGGATCCCTGGATCCTGGTGCACCCCACGGGGACCCTCAGCTCAGGTGCCTGCAGCCCGTCCTGTCCCTCCTTGTCCCTGCCCTCAGAGGGTCACTGAGGCTCTGCAGGGCTGTTCCCCTCACAGTTCCCACTCCTCTCTCAGGCTCAGTTTGTCCCTGCACAGGATCCCTTCCCCAATCCCAAATCTGCCATTCCAGAGGCGCTGCCATGGCCCTGCTGGCTCTGTCCTGGAGCCGCTGGCGTTGGCTCTGCTGGACACGGGGAGGATTCTGACAGCTCCTCACAAAAACCATCCCTGCAGCCCCCTGCCCCCAAAACCTTGCCATGGATACCCAGCACAGCCTTGTAAATATTTTCTGTATTCCTCTGTGGAAGAAGAGATGGATTTTCAGAGGGACTCAGCTCCTGCAGGATCCTAAATTGGCTCATTTAATCTACATGGGTACTTGAATCCTCACTTAAGACATTAGTTAATTAAGCCACATTAAACCACACAGGCAAAAAGGAGGCTATGTGCAGATAAATTTAAGGCTCTGATTTTCTGATTTAAAACCACAAAGCAAAGTCTTGCAGAGAGCCCAGCCTGGTGCTCCCTCATTAACTCAGCATATTGTGACATTTATAGTTCTTGCTCAGGACTTGGAAACCAAGGAAAAGAGGATTTTGCAGCAGTGAAACAAAACTACAATGCTGCAGAAAAATAAAGTTTTGTGTCCATGCCATGAGCTTACACAACAAGGCTTTACCTTGTGGGCCCTCAGAAATCTCTCGTGCCCATGCAAATGTTTTCATGTTCKCAAGGAGAACTTTTGTGCTGCTGTTTCAAAATCTCTTTTCTRTAGACATTTCAGTAAATCTGTCTCTAAGCAGAACACATCACCAAATGAGCTAAATAACCACATCCAAAGAGAGGGTAAGCAAGGAAAATGAGTTTTTCTTGGGAAAAAAAAATCATAAACTGTAAAAAGATTATTTAAAATATTCAACTCAGTTTAATTTAATGCACAAATACTGTCTAAGAAAGAAGGGCTATACCAAAATAAGCAATAAAACAGTAAGCAGAGCAAAATCAAAATAATAATTTGGCTACAGTCCACGTGTAAGTAAACCCACACTAAATGTCAGAGGACTTTCCCCTCTTGTCCCCACCTGTCCCAGAAGCTGTATCCCAGCCTCAAGCATGTGTTAAGTGAGTCAAGTGCATCCTTACTTATGTAAGTGTTTGAAATTTAGGGAGTGGAAAGGGGCTGAAGTTGAGGCTTCTGGATTTTGGAGTTTATCTGTTCCTAGTTCTGTTTGTTGTTCTTAACCAAAATAACTCAAGCATTATCTCTCAAAAAATTAGACAAAAACTGAAATACGGTATAAGGATTTCTTTCCTTCCCATGTCTTCATTTCTGAGAATTTCAGCAATGCTATGCTATCAGTGCTTTGCAGAAATATTCCAGCCTAGGAAATAACAGGTATCCAACCCAGAAACAAACAGCTGAGGGAGGGGAAAATAAAACTCCTTCTGTCTTCCAGACTAATAGTTTAATTACAAACCCCTCCCCCTTCCTTACCTGCAGACTACTTTAATAAAGGTGCAGGAAACAAAACCAACCCCCAAATCTCCCCAAACAAACAAAAAATTTTAAAGAAAAGGGGAAAAAAAAGAACCCCAAGCAAAATTCTCTCCATTTACAGATTCATTATATCACTTTCTTTTGCCATGCCTGTCGTTTAAAATKAATCAAACTATTTTTTTGTTAAGCATATAAAGAAAAGACAGGACAGATGCCTTTTGTTATCTGTATAAAGAATTAGGGTGATAACAGATTTAGCTGGAGAGATTTTTCAAAAGAATTTAGGAGTACAGTTTGCTCTGAAAACAAATCACATGCTTTCCAGATCCAGCATAAAGAAATACAATAGCATAAAGAAATAAAATAATCCAAGCATATATTGTACTTTTCCTATGGGTGCAGGTAACACTTTGAAAGCCTTAAGCCYGTGCTTTCTGTTACATGAGAAGGAGAAATTGTGAGAGTTTTAGYGATGTGTACAAGACTACACAAGTGCAGATGCAAAAGAAATCAGTTTCAAACTGATTTCTGATCTTTAGAAATGAATTTGTTCTAAAGGCACTTTAACTCAGCGTTCTTATCCTTATTTGCAATAAATAGAAGCATTATCACTGTAACTTTAATTTAGGATTTTGTTCAGCAGCTTTAGAAGAACCTCCCTGAGATTTGGCACCTTTTTTTTAACCAATTGTGCTGGGGGAAAAAAAGCAATCTCAAGATTAACTTGAAACAAAATCATGTAAATATTATTTCAAGAAATAATCATCTACCTACACTTCAAACCAAATTTGACAGTCTCTTTTCTTGCCCATTAACAAAGTAACTAAGTTTTGTATTTAAAAATKAAGATGGTACAGTGTTGATCTATGTGCTGTCTTCAATTCCCCTGACTGGCAGCTTGATTGGTTCTGAGGAAGTAATTAGAGGGAAATGAAAACAGATTTCTGTTTCTGCTTATTTTTGTTTAACGTTAAATTCCATAACAGTCGGGAAACTGTTTCAGTACATTGCACTAGGCAAGATAATAGATAAAGAAAAATTATTTTACATCTAACTTTGAAGCTGCTTTTCTTTTTTTTTTTATCTTGCTTTTCCTCCCTACACATTTATAAAAGAAAAGAAAGGAAGCCTTCTGGGGACTTACCCATTCCCTTTATGGCTTAGTAGCTAGGTTTCCTAGGCAGCTTTTGAAAAGTATTAAAATAGTCTATTACCAACTTCTGTTCATGAAGAAGAAAATTGAATAAAGTCAAGACATGCATCTTTTTGATACCTACTACAAGCTGTTATACGCTACTTTTCTGCTAATCTGTTCCCTTGTTGTGACCCTTCTATTTTTACTGTTCCACACTATRGAGTTTTTGATTTTATATACACATTCACAGGGCAGACTTATAGTCTTAGATGCCATTAATTTGTTGCTAAGGTTTCATTTTCAGGAATATACGGCATTGTGTTAAGGCATCATTTGTCAACAAAATAATGTATGAAAGATCACGGTTGGGGCAGAAATCCAACTCAGAATCTCTGACACTTCATCCAATGCCCTGTTCATCAGAGCTGCTAAAAAAATACACAGAGTTCAAAGGCAGAACTCACTGAGAAGCATTAGAAGCCACAATGTTGTATTTTATGCACACAGTTGGTGATTTGAGTTTTATATTAGTAGGAAAGAAGCAGTGGTTGTAYATCACATGGACTGACATACATTATGAATAAATATATATAGGCACAYACTTAGAGGAATACTAAATCCTCACCTGGGAATTTGTATTTATGTTGGGTATGTATTTATGTATTTAATAATTCATTTGCAAACTATTGCCAGTTAATGCCCTCTCCAAATGTGGGGCAGATTACCTTCRAAGTAAAGCARTCTTTTTATTTCTAGTTCAGTTTTACTTGAGCATCAAGATGACCACATAAAAAGTAGTCAGCTCTTATTCTTTTCTTGCACCTTTCCAACCTAGCTGATCTAAGATGATATTAAGTATAATTAAAAGGTCTAGAAAGTGCTGAATCTATTTAATTCATCCAYCTACAACATGGACTYATTTAGCAAGAGGGTTGAAAAGTCAAGTATTAAATGCACAGAACAATATCAGCAGAAATCTAGAGCAAATGTCTGCTTCCTCTCAGCTGCCCCTCAACCTGTCCCCCTCCTCACCCCACTGTTTATTTGAGATTTGTAAACACCACAGAGCATCTCACAGTGGTAAACACATTTTACATGTCAGAAACACAGAAATTTCTGTTATCTCCGATAGGCAATATTACAAATTAATTTTAAAGGAGTGATTCTGAGGCAATTAAGTCCTCAGTTGCCCCTGCTGCTCAGTAGGAGTTGGTTCGCTACTGCCCCAAGCAACATGGAAAATCCTGGCACTTGTACCTCCCTTTTCCTGTTCTGTAAAACTTCTCAAGGAAAGATGAACAAGTGAAACGGAGACTCCAGACTGGATTCTGTTTCTCGTGAGCGGAGGAGTCTGAAGTGGCTCAGAGAGCTGATCTGTGAATGTAAGAGCTCTGTGATTCAATGTTTGCCCATCCCCGTAGATGCAGTAGATGCACGGCCCTGCTTACAAACCCTAAATATCTCTGTATGGAAATCAGCTGCCTCTGCAGAATTGTTTTCTGGTGAGTCAGCAGCTACTCATCGCTTAGATGATGCTCTTGTTCTCAGAGCAATGCCTCCTGAACACTTTTTCCCAATGGGAGATAATGCCTTCTGCAATGCAGGATCCAATTCATCTGACAGACATGGATGGGATGCATTGCTAAAGGGGAGATAATGAGAACTGTGCAGTTGCCGAAAACACTGTCCTCTGAAGCACTTCTTGCATCTATTTACTGCTTTCCCATACCTTTAGCATTAAATTTAGGTCTTAAMCCAGACTGATTTCCTAGAAACTCTTTGACAAACCGGTTTTAACGATATTGAACATTCTGAGGTTTAAATTAAGATTACACAGTAGTAAAAAAAATAAAAAATAAAAAATAAATAAATAAATAAAAAAGGAAACTGATAGTGGAACTGT
>NW_026623527.1:164361-177666 GCF_030028575.1 Malurus melanocephalus
CTTGAGGGAAAACACAAAAAGCCTTCTGAGAAGGGTGATTATGTTCTGCCTTTTCCCCTTTGACTCAGCACCCTCACTGAAAAAGCTGGAAACTTGTTTGCCCAGGAAGACAAGCTGGGCTTCCCAAACAACTTCATAATTTGGGCTGCAGCAGGATAATTCAAATTTGATGCAGGGCAGACATAATCAAGTATAAGCTGCAACAGTATCCATGTTCCAGAACTGTTGTCTAAACTGAAATTTGACAAATTTCACAAATTATTCCACTGTAAGGATTGCAAGTTAAAGTAGAAAGGGAATTATCTAGTTCTTGTTTGGAACTCAGCCCTAGTCAAACAAACTGCAGGTAGTGCATCATCTGAGCAGAAGCTGAGTCAAGAGAATTCAGGATAATTTTATTTCAGCAACTCTAACTTGGAAATATGATTTATTACAATAGTTGTTTRCCTCTATGCCCACCAAATCCCTCCTAAATAAGTCATAACTATTGATTTCTAACATTTCTATGAACCTGCCTTCTAATAATGGGATACAATTATGTAATAATTGTATTTCTGTAAGTTCTGCCTTTTTTTTTTGTTATTACCAATGCTTTCACTCAAAATAAGTATTAATTTATTGACAGTTTTTCCCTGTTGTAGCTAGTTTTCACTAGTCTTCTTCATTCATCTACAGGCCACCTGAACAACTTTTTTCCTCAGAAGATCAGTCCAACTAGAAAAGAAAGAAAACCAGCAGCATGTATACATGCCATTTTAAATACACAACTTGTCATGTTTCCTCTTGGCTATCTTAAAGAAAGGATACCTTAAGACATTGCTTGGATTTCTTCTTCTTTCCAGTATTTGCATTTGTTCCTCTAAATGATCCCATGCTGCAGGACACCATGAGATAAATTGGAGGAATATCCTGGGCAAACCTGAGTTTGCACCTTTTCAGAAAGGATGTGAGTCAAAGGGGAGAAGGCAGAAAATAATTACCTTTCCCAGAAGGCTTTTTCTATGTTTTACCCCAAGATCTGTACCAGTGGAAGCTGTTTTGCTCTTGGCCCAAAGCAGAGTTTTCATTCAGTTTTTTACTGCTATGTAATCTTAATAAAATCYCAAAACATTCAACATCATTAAAACTCAGCACATCCCTGACCCTCGAGGCTGAGTGCAGCTCCCAGCCATGGYTTTGAGCAGGCAGTGGGCAGTTCTGTGGGGTAGGGACAGTTACAGAAGGTTCTTGCCATCCTTAATAGCACARTATTTCAAATAAGGACCTCCCTTGCAGAGATCAACACATCCAATTTGTTATGGATCTGACCAGCTACACACCCCTGTGCCCCGTGCACGTTTCCAGTTCCATTCCCAGCCCACTCCTTGGAAAAACCTCGTGTCATCTCMGTGCCCTGATGTTGGTACAAACTTCAAACACTGCCGATCCAAACTGCTGCTTTAAAAACCACTCCAAAACACTGCGGTTCAGGAGTTCAGGCAGCGAGTGCCTGTGATTGTGAGCTTCAGTGCTCATCTCCTCCCCCTCGCTAACAGGGAGCCATTAGCCACTCCGAGATTTCAAACAGCCAGCCTGATCAAAGGCCCACGGTCACAGCCACAGAAACCGACAGGGACTTAAAAAGAATGGAAAATGTGTGCTTGGTGGTGTTGTAAAATATGCACATACGTGTTCCCCTGCCTTGCAGGGAGCTGCACAGCTCAATATGGGAAATATTTCCTATTTGTATGTAAGCTTGAGTTTAACCTCTGGATAATTTGGGCAACAAAAATTATGCAGACACGCTGAGTAGTAAATGATTACAAAATAGATAATTAGCTAAATTTGTTTACTTATTGYGGAGAAATATTCTCTCTTTATTTTACCTTGCCTGTATCAAGTTCTGTACTCATACAGGCTGTTAAGCATAGCACAGAACAGTAAAATAAAATCACATAACCATTTTTTATATTKCTGGAAAAGGCAGAAAGACAGTGATAGCTGGAAAGTACCCAAACAATGCAAAGCTTCCAATATGTAGGTGGTGTGACTGACTGAACAATCCCAAAGTGCTACAAAAGCTACAGAAATAAGGGACYAAATCCACAAGGAGCAAGCTTTTGGGCTGGATTTCTAAATTGCACATGTCAGTATTGATACTGAGGCAGCAAAATGACATGAATAATGAAGCCTGATTGCCATGTGTTAGAAGCTCATTGTCACTTCTGCTGTTGGCCATTTCCAGCCATTCTCTCACGTGGCTTTTCGCTGGTCCTGGCCAGGAACAAGCTCATGTGGTTCCCTGGCTCTCCTCTCCCACCTGCTTACTCCAAATCACAGGCTTCCATTTCTCTTGCAAATTTTTCTTTTCACGTGGTTATAGGGCCCAGTCTGGAGGACAAACAGGTAGATAAATATCAGCAGAATCATACAAGCCTCTTTTTRCTAGAGGACAGAATCCAGTCGTTGCCACAGAGGCAGGGTATCCCTGTTCTTGCCTTCATCCTCCAGAGCTGCCGTGTGCTTTGCTCCAGCTCTGGGACAGCACAGACCTCTGCACTGCTTCCACCCTCACCTGAGGGGCACATGGAATCCTGATCTCTGTTCCTCAAGCTGCTTCAGCTGCCACTTGCTCCACGGGGCTGAGGGTGCCTTCATCACTGCTCAGGACCAGGCACGTGTTGAGGTATTAACTCGAGAGGGRCTTGGATCCTGCTTCCTCTACTAATGAGCAACACACAGACAGAATCAARATCTGCTTTCTGCCTCAGGCAGCAGGTTAGCAGAGATGAAGAGAAACGTTTCTTAGTAGGARTCCAAGAACATGAAGACTGTAGGATTTGTTAGTCAGGGTTGCATAAGATGCAAATGCAGACATTTAAAGTAAACACAGGGCGTTTGTGTTATGCCAGTTGAAAGTTTCAGCACATTCACTACTTTTTTTTTAAACAAGCTGGTATGTCTCAATTATGGTAATGCCAGCAACATGAACATCTGTAATCTCATGCTCTCAGCTACTTATCAAACACACTAAAAATGTAATTGTAGGTCAAATAGCAACTGGAGCTCAGAGGATCCCTACAGCACATCTGTACTACAAGCATTCATCAACACTCTGATGGTTCAGAAAAATAATCCATCAACTCAAAGAATATGGCACAAAAACAAGATGGCAAATCAAGAGCATTCTGTGTCACGCCAAACTGTAGAATTCAGCAGTCTGAGTCACTGAATTGACTTTATAAAGGTCCAGAGACAACCCAGCCTCTGGGCTCTGTGATCCCTCCTGCTCTGCTACTTAGAGCTGGTGCAGAGCTTCATCTTTTGTTACCAACCCTTCTTAAAGATGCAGCTGGATCTCTTCAGTGTCTACTTTGTACAGAGACAAAAGTTCAGAAGCCACCTATAACTGCCTTATCCTTACTATGAATCATGATTCATTCAGATGAATCATTTCTACAGAGAGCCTGAGCAAGAACTTTGTGTTGATAAACATAGTGGAAAGTTTCTTCCCGACAAATAAATTTCTCTATTCATGCCATGGTTCTAGAAAATAAGTGTACTTCCATTTTCAAACAACTCATTTGGTTATTTCATGGATTCATTCGGGATTTCAGAAAGGAAGGAGGAGCACTGCAGAAAATAAGGGATGGGGAAGGGAAAAAAAATAAAAATAAGAGAAAAGATTTAAATAAAAATCTTGAAATCAATGTTGCATTCTGAGCAGGGGTCCTGTAGTCCCTAAACCCTGTGTGATGGGCTTGCACAGAGCTCTGGCAGTGATCAGAACCRGTTGGGTGCTCAGGCTTTCCCCTTTTGTGCTGGTCAGGCTGTTCTCACTGCATTACCCCTGCACTGCTGTGAAATTCTCTCCCCGTCAGGAGCCCCACCTGAGCTGCTCATGGAGAGCCTAAGTTGTATCAAGCACCTTCCAAAAGCAGGATCGATTTCTGCCTGTAAGCATGGTTGGGTTTTCCAAATACTACACTTGCAAGATTTTGTTGCAAAATTAGCTTTGAGCTATGTAAGCCACAATCAAAACAAGAAGGCTTAAGAGGGACTCTATGCATTTAAGGTACAGCATGCACAGATCTTTGGCAAACATTTACCCTCATTTTAAAATGTGAGCTAAAATCATGTCTTTTCAGTGCTGAGTTCTGCTCATACTCTACTAAGTGCTTATGTGTCTAGACTTGAATCAAAAAATATGGCATTCTGTAAATAAAATATAAACAGCTCCGATATGGATCACAATCCCTATTTCTTTTTGACAGCATAACTGCATAGCTAAAAATCCCAGCTCAAGTGGTGTGTCAAGACAGCTCTTRGAAAGTGAGGGATGAGGAGTGGGAGAATCTCTCAAAGTGCCCTCGGTGCAGCTGCAGAGGCTCATCCTTCTTGCTGTGCTCAGCTGAAAGGTGTCACTGCGGTTTGGTTTGGGATGCAGCACTCCAGAGTTTGCTGTTAACTCACAGGTGGGCTCCAGCCTTGCACAAAGCAGATCATCAACCCCTTTTCTTCCTCTCAAAGAGCCTGTGCTGAAGGCAAGCTTCACATTCARTGAGAGAACAAAATATCTCTTCACCTCACTTGAAGATTTAGTACACAATTCCATTTTGCCACCCTCAAAAAGAAACTAAATCGGTTGAACTCTATTTATTAGGAGAAATATTCATGGCTAGGACAAGGCATCAGCAAGCTTTTAATAGCCCAGACTTGGAGATACTCTTATATTTTCTAGATAACTGAAGGTATTTGAACAAATACTTAGCAAAAAAAATGCAAAGCATTATTTAGAGCTAAAAGTACCTGTATTAAAACTGGTATTTCAGCAAGCACATACTGGGAAGATACCAGAGGCTTAGGTAATCTTAGTTTGCATAACAGGCTGAAAACTTAAATTCATTTTTAGTTATTTACTGTAAATAGTGATAGATTGAAATGGGTATTGTGCTTATAAGGGTGTGCTCTGCTCAGGAAATTCAGAAGAGAAAATTACCACCCAAACAATTTTTCATATTCCAGTGGTTTATATTGTATTTATGATTGAGCAAATCATGAACAGCTCATAAATCCTCAGAAATATACATGGTCCAATGAGTATTTGCTATAGATTTTAGGAGTTAGTAACAACATTAAAGGATTTCATAGAAATCAATGGTGACCTCATATAGGAACACAACAGTAATTTAACAGTTCACTCACTTTACCTGCCAGGCACAAATGAGAGCAACCAGCACATAAACATGTCCCTGACTCCCCCTACTCCCCTCCCCTATTTTTTATTTATTTTAGTTAACTGAAAATGTCACTCTTTGTGCTGTACAAAGGGAGAAGTTTTCAAGGCACAGATAAATTATGCAACTTCTTCAACAAATTAGGCAGAAACTTCAGCAGAAAACAAACAAAAACCCTGCTCTACAAAACCACCTGAAACCTGCATTACTGATCAGAACAGGGGAGGATGCAAACCTGGGAAGCTGTAGGAGAACTGTATGATTGTTGTGATGCTCAAATCCAGCCCTGTTGCAGTTGGCAGGGTTGGGACATGCCCCAAGGGTCACCCCACACCCCAGCACAGTCCGGAGACACCTGAACAAGGGGGATTCAGCAGGGCAGGGACAGGAGAGAGCAAACTCTGCCAGGCACACCTGGGCCATGGGGCTGGGGCAGATGAGGCTGCTTGGAGCAGTCAGGGCTCATTGGAGCTCTCTGGGGTTGGGGAGAGTTAGGGACCAGGTTGGAACAGCCCCAGAAAGTCTTTGATGGGTCAGCCCTGGTACCCACCTCGGGGATGAGCAGATCCATGCAGGGCTGTTGTTCATCAACAATCCCAAAATTCACACAAACAGCCCAAAATTCACCWAAGAGTTGTGGTACAAAATGAGTCCCAACTGAACTGATTCAAAAGTGATTCTCAGAGGCATCCATAAAGACTAAAATAGAAGCCAGTCTTGCAAGAACCCCTCCTGCAGACACTAATGCCAGCTTTATTAGCATTTRTGGGGTACAGCAGTGGCCAAAGCACCCATAAAGCTCTGSTGTTTGAAATTCCTGTGGAACTGTTTCATATTTAAAGCATCAGCCATAAAGAAGCTGATGTCAAAAATCAGACAGGGTCTCACAATAAGTGCTTGTTTACACCAGTGCAAATGGGGAAATGCTACCAACCCCAATTTTTCAATCTCCCAGCAGAAGTGTCAAAGATCAGGTAAAGCTGAAAACAAGCAGAGTCTAACCCCAAAATGGTTTGCTGGTTTTTGTTGTTGCTGGTTTTTTTGGGTTTTTTAAATTTCTTCAAAGAGTTCCTCGGGCATAACTAAAATAAACAAGACCACTTGACTGCTACATGGTACAATTGAAAACTGTTACGTTGCATGAAAAACAACTCAAGAAATCGCTTGGGGAGATACATCTTTTCATCCTTAGCATTGTACTTTGGCAACGTACACACTGCAAAAACTTGCACTTCAAGGCAAAACAGCAGTTAGGGTTTTTTTTCCCCCCAGAAATAAAATTATTTCTTTAGAAAAACAATTAAACAAATAAACCTCCCCTCCAAACAAAGAAAAAAAAATCACCAAAACAAACCAATAGATAGACAAACAACCCCCTCCCACCTCCTTTTTTCCCCTTCATGAATATTCATTATCCAGCCAGACTGGAGCAGAACTTGGAAACGAGCCATGGATGTGCTGTGCATACGCTCAGACATTACCTGGGCCCCTGGCAACAGGGACAGACTGAAATATTGCTCATATTTTAGTCCCCAAACATTATTTCTCATGCAATTCTGACTGGTGAAGAGGTTTTCCAGCCTCTCCCTTTGTGACATACACACTTTCACCCTGAGGAATCTGTCAGCTCCGCAGAGGGGTGGGAACCCTCAGAAATGTTCTTTTCCTGGGAGGGGGCACATTGAGGTCCAGGCTATACATCAGGTTTGGCCCTACATCCCAATTCTCTGGGCTCACAATGTGCCCCCTGCTCCATCCCATCCCTTTGGATCTTTTTTGACCCACGCCCACCTGAACCACCCCTAAAGTCTCCTTACTGCCAAACACAGCAATCTTTATTTAATTAGAAGAACCTCTGTTTTACCAGTCACCACTAAAAACAAGTCAGCAACACTCATTTTTCCAGACAAAACCGTTCTCCTCCATTTTTGGGTCTGACCTTAAGCCCTCCAAAGTCTTGGCTGTGCCTGCGTGCTGAGCACATCACAAATTAAGACAGCAGAATGGGTTCCAAGGCTGGACAAATCCTTTCACTCTCATAGGATAGTGAAATACCAATCAAGTCCAACCCTCAAGTGAATGGACCATGCAAAAAACAAACCCATGGCTTTGGCATTATGAGCACCATTATCTGACCCACTGAACTAATTTCAAGTCTCTTCTAAAAACTCTAACAAAGAACAAAAAAACCAAAAACACTACTTTTACCGGCAAAGTATTCATTAAGTTTGTAGCACCATTCTATCTGTAAAGTGCTTAYACACCAGAAATGCTTTGAAGGGAAAAAAGAGCAGTGAGAAACAATGAATTTAAATAAAGAGTAAGAATTTAATACATAGTAATTCCTTGCAATGGGAAAAAATGCAATGAGATTCTTTAAATTAAAGTGTTGTAAGTAAACACCAAGAATATTTTGATTCTTGTTTACAGAATCATTAGCTAAAGGAAGGAACGTAGCTCACAAAGGAAGGGGAACTAACATTTGTTGACATTTTCCTGCTTTTAGTTTTTATGTAAACTCAAAGCAATTAAATTATGTTTAAGACATTTTTGCTGTAAGTAGTTTCCATTTACATTCCTAGAAATAGTAATCCAACTATTTTATTGCATTGTTGGGAGCCCTGTAGCAACAGACCAAATATTTAGCAACAGGTCTGTTTGCCATCTCTAGAGCTGGAAACCAAAGGCTTGAATCAATTTAATTGCATCAGTGTTTCTCAGCTACCGTGCCAGAATGTGTTGTTCTTGAGTTTAAAGGGTCTATTCCTACCTCCCCCCACAGCAGTTTCTAAATAAACCTATAAATCCTTGTTCTGTAGCACATGAATTATCAGTAGCTTCAAAATAAATGAAGACAAAAATGGTTGAATATTTAAACATGTAGCAACTCCATCCCATGATAGATCATTTCAAACCAAAATTCATTTTTTTCTTTGATATCTACTACTGCTATAAACTTCCAGTTTATCATATAACATTACAATTTATGGTATAACCAGCTTGTGTACTGACTATAAACCCTTTGTCAATGCCACTGTAAAGACTTTATAGTCCATAAATAATAGAAGAGCGATAGTATCTATCCTTCTTATTTTGCCCAGCACATCCAGAATATAGGGCTCTAAACATGTCAGAGGATTTGCTTGTTTTACATACAATATAGGTTATGTAAAAACAAAAAAAAAGGTGCATTTTTCTCAGTACTTGGCTTACACAAAGCCCATTTGAATAAATAGAAAAGCAGTCACAGGTGCACAGTATAATTCAGGAACAAAAGATACACACAGGCAAAAATCAGTCTCAATTTACTGCAGCATTCATCTATGGCCAGCGACTACGAAAGATTAATTCCCTACCTCCTAAATTATTAAAGAGAAGATGGTTCTTCTTCATGTGCAATAATGTAGGGAGGAATCTGCTGAGAGCTCTGTATGGAGTGCTGTCACCTTTTCCTGGTTCTCCTTGATGTGCTCGTCTGGTCACCACATTCYTTTGTYTCCCAGYGTGGCAATTCCAGACTCAACYCTGTCACATGTTTATCTTTAGAACYCACAGAATTTAATGTCATTTAGGATGGTTTTCCCTGATGTTGAAGCAGAATGAGGATGGAGACCACTCCTCATTTTGTGTCACTCCATGTTGTACCTGGCAAACCAGTGAGAGCCTCKCCCTCTGTGCTTGCCAGGCATGAGGAGCTGTGAAATTGGTGCTTCTGGCTTCTCCCATCACTGAGATTCCCCTGCAAGGCTGGTTGTTTCATTTTACTCACTGGTAGCAAAAAAACGAGGCTGCTTAAAACCATCACACAAGGAGGTGTCACAGCTTTAAAGTCATC
The DNA here is from genome assembly GCF_030028575.1 of Malurus melanocephalus. Lineage (NCBI taxonomy): Eukaryota > Metazoa > Chordata > Aves > Passeriformes > Maluridae > Malurus > Malurus melanocephalus. The sequence goes on from NW_026623527.1 coordinate 173,413, forward strand.
TAAAGGCCGCCTCGCCCCCATTTTGTAAGCAGAGTTATTTACACTGATGATCATGACAATAAAATGCCATTTGTCCCTGAATTCCATGCCCAACCCATGCCCCAGAYGCAGCAGGCAATTGAAGCTGTCCCTGCTCTCAGCCCCAGATACCCCAGAACACRTTGGATTTCTGTCTGAGCACATCCCAATCTTGTTTGTTGGATGTTTTCCAGCTCCTCCCACAGCAGGATGCTCATGTGTCCCAGTGGGCACTGCCCCTGCCCACAGAACCCTGGCAGGCACGGCAGCAATCGGCCCTCTGGCACCAAGCCTTCCCCTACTGATCCCACAAACCAGGCTTCTTTCTTTGCTCACACACTCTCCCGGTGGATCCCCACGTTCTCTCACTTCCTACAAACCGGCAGGCGTTCTCATTTGTGTTCCTCAGCTCTTTTATCAGCTCTCAAGCATATTGACAACTTTCTCGCTGCAAAATATAAGATGAGGGGAGGATTTTTCTGCCTTTTCAGCTCAATAAGAGGGAAGAAAAATAAATAAAGAACTCTGATCCTCTTTTTTTTTTCCCAAGCCTGGGAAGGGTATGAGTCCCTTCTAGGGTAGCAAATTGGAGCTCTCCAAAGGATCGTATTCCTACAGCTTTTCTAATCCTAAGGTCTCCTTTCAGTGTTGCTGAGCCAAATGAGGGCAACAAAATACCCTTGTGAGTAGATGTAGCACATCTTTAAATGTTGATGTATTCAAATATCTTTATAGAGAATATGACACAATAAGTCTCAGGTGAACCCTTTGGGAATTCCAGGGAAAAGGCTGCCTAATCTCCAGTTAAACAGGCCTATTATCTCTCACTCCCCATGAGAAAGTGAAGCAGAACTGATTTGATTAAGAGCAAATTAACCTCTCTAACACAGCTACCCAGGGTTTTACACCTGTCACTTTAGTATGACAATTTATATTTATTCAAAAAGCCATGAGACAGTAAATTAAACATTGCCCTAATTAGAAAAATGTCATATGTTACAGTGGGCTAGCAAACTGAACTCATTTCAAACAGTTCTGGTGCAAAGTACATTTCAGCACAGCATTAACATGAACAGAGTCAATATTTTTTACACTGTCACAGCCCAGCTTAATGCCACCATGCCACAAATGTGTATTTAAAGTTCCATCAAACAATCAGGCTGGACTATAATCAAAGTTCACTATGTACCCAAATTTGTTTAGGAAAAGCCATCAGCACCTTAATTATCCCATAGTCCATTCCATTTCTGTCTTGTAATGTCACAGCATAAAGCAGCTCTCCCTCTTAATTAGATCTGTTGRCATGGCATTCTTCCCAAAGTTCTTATGGAATAGATAAAAGTTAAATTTTTCAATAGATTACAAAACCATGYTACGTCAAACATTTACTTATCAGATGATTCCTCAAAAGTGAGCCTCAGTGTTTCAAAATAATCTGAAATTGTAGAATTGAAATTTTTAGGCCTGCAGAAACCCCCTTAGWCCCCCATCCATTAACTAACTGGGGTTTGCTCCTATGTTATGATTTACGAAACAAACAAAAAAAAAACTTATGAGTTAGGAAGCTCACGATTTAAGAGATGAATTACCAAAGTAATTTTTTTGTTGCTTCTTTCTTTTGTTTTTTTTTTCTAACTTATCCTTACTGTTTTAACAGCTTCAGTTCTCTTGCTATCTAAAACCAGTATGCATTCTGTAATTACAACACAGATAACGAGCCTTGTGATAAATAAGTACGGTTTATACAAAAAACTCTTCAGAGTTGCTCTGAGGAAACTGTATAATAATGAATCTATCTGAACTCTAACAAGAAAATAATTTAGGTCATTATTCCCAGCAATAAATATTGGACATACACATTTGTTTTCCATAGCTTGCTAAGAGGAGGCAGAACTTATTTATTATTTATTTTAATAAAGAGGCATATATTTGTATATGCATTTATATGTAGATCTTCTCTATCTGGTAGAATGATCTGTTTTACATATATATGTACATGTATAAACATAGATAAGTGTATATATACAGACAATTATGAAATATTTATGTATTTAATAATATATAATTATTGAAAAATAATGCAGTTATTAGTAAATGAAGGATCTTGATGGATGGTGAGACACCACATTTCTGGCACACAGGTAGGGCATTGCTACACCAGAGAGAGCTGTTGCTGCAGCACCTGCAGGAGAAGCCTGAATGGCATCTTTCCTCCTCCTCCTCTTTCCCTCCCTCATCTGCAGGGCTGCATCTCCCTCCCTGCCAAGGATCAGCTCCCTCTGAGCCTCTCCTCACTGATTCTGGTAATTTGCTCCATTTCCACAATCCATACACCCTCAGACTTGCATTTGGTCCAGGAAATACTGAAGCTGTCGACATCCACCTTCCTGGTAAATTGATTGAGAAATTAAGGGATTGTCTGTGGCAGTGTTTATCACAAAGGATAGTCCCCAGACCTCGCTCCAGAGCCACTGGAGACAGATCAAGCGAAGCAGTTCTTCAAATCTAATGCAGCCATTATCCCTTATCAGATTGGGTTTTAAATAGATAACATCAAAACCAAAGGGAGCCAGCAGAGGCACAAGTCAAAAAGAGAAAGAAGAGATTTGCACTGGCTGTTTTAGAGCTGTAAAAGAGTAAATGTCCACTAAGCAGTTCTGCAAATCCTGTTTTAGCACAAACAAGAAAAGTCTAACAGTTTTTGTAACAGTCTAATGGTCACTAAGCATAGGAACTTCCTCCAAATAGACTCAGTGTCACATATAACCATTATTTTTATGCATCACCATCAGGCTCCCAGGCTCCATGTACAAAAGGCCAGCATTGCAGACATAAGGACATGCTATTTTTTTTTTTTTTTTTTTTTTAATAACCTCACCTTTCCAGCCCAAGCTGTTAAAGTCACAGCTGTCACCGCTAAACAACCTTTTTTTCTTCCTTAACTCTTAAAACACAGCAGCCACATAGCTTCAAAACCGGAAGGCACAGATTAAAGATGCACAGATGATGTGAGAACTGTCTGTCTGCCTTGTTCAGCAGCCCTCACATTCCATGGAGATAAATTTGTCAGCAATAGATTGCCCAACTCGTTGAATTTTACTTGATTCAGATTCATTTCTATACATCTCTCTCAATTTAGCTACTTTAAAAACATCTCGGCAATATGTGTGGAGACCACACTAGGGAAARGCTCCGAGGAAAACACCAAAACACCCAAACAAACATTCTCCTCAAATTGTGTCAAGCAACCCAGCTCAAAATAGCAGCAAGCCCAGTGTGTGTTTTCACTTGGGATGTCTCTGTMTCTGTTTTCTCGTGGGCTGAGCTGCAGAGACAATCAACAATCCAGCCTGCCCATGTCACCAATTCACCCTGAATTATCCAATTCATGTGAGCCCGTGGAAGTCACAGACTGCTGATACCTCAGCATGAGCCTTAATTCACAAATCTCCCTGGAACTCTCATTGCTTTCCCCAGCAAATTCCAGCGTGATATTTTTTTGTAGTGGGACATTCTYATTGYTTGGGACTGTTTTTGAGAAAAAAAWWTATACTMTTCTGCAAAATTATACTCTCATATACATAAATATATAATAAAAAAATCAGTTTTTCCTTAATATGTTTTTAACTTATCCAAATCCTTCATGATTTGGCACAGGAAACTCACTCAAGAAAGTAACAACGGGATTACAAAGGTGTAAATATTTATTAAAACCTCATCCTGGTGCACCCACAGGTTGGAATTGGTGCAGCTCTTGCCCACCCAGCAGGTTCTGCCCCTGCAGTGGCRCTGAAATGGAGCAAAGGAATAACAGCAGCAGCTCGTGTCAGACACRAGCTGCAGCAACACATCCCAGGAAAGAATATTTTTAGAAGACTTTAAAGTGAAAGTTCACTTTCCGGTTGTTCATCTGTGGATCAGAGAGGAAAGGACAGAAATAATAAAATGGTGCCTTATAATTTAATGATTGAATGAAACAGAGTTAGGGATCATCTGAGAATAAGACAGATTTTAAACAAAAAAAAATGGTTTTGCATTAAAATTTTAGGAACACAGAGCCTGTGGGTAAAAAGAAATAAAAGGAACTGCAGAAAGGGCAGCTTGTTCATACACACCATATGTATCATCAGGAAATTTCTAAGGAAATAGCAGCTAAAAGTTATGAGCAAAATAGGCATACCAGCTCTCAGATAGAGTCAATTTGCTATTCTTTTTGAAAAAGCAAGCACTGAAAGA
>NW_026623527.1:177720-200749 GCF_030028575.1 Malurus melanocephalus
GTACTTTTCAGCCTATAAAAATTGAAAGTTACCAGAAAATGGGACTGCAAAAAAATACTGTAGCAGGAATATTAAATTTGTGTAAGATGACAAGTAGAGAGATGGGCAGGATCACAGCATGTTCGTTGGATCATACAGGTGATGAGAAAAAAGCACTTTTTGTTTGYGATCATCAACACAAGAGCACAGGGAAAGTGTTCCCAGTGTAGTGYTACATACCCCAAAATGACATWAAAAAAAAAAAAATACAAAATGCCTCCTTAATTAAAGTGATTAGTCTGTTTTGTACAAGAGCATTATCTAAACCAGGTTTGCATCTCTTGGTGAGTTCAGGCTGCAGTACAATGCCCTTCAGAGATACTGAACTTGGATCAACCCAAAAGTGTGCACTAATCTGGTGCCCACTGTGTCTCTAGCAACAAAACTCACATAACAGCTCAGCTGCTGCTCAGTTTTGTTTGTTTTCTTGAGGTAAAGAAATCAAATCCCGTGGAATTTCCCCAGTTACAGCAGAGAGCTGAACAAGCCCCTAAACATTTTGTTGTGCCAACAGAAAGGAGTTGTAAAGTCCAGAGGTACAGGGGAACAGGACACAGCACAGCCTGGAGTTTACTTAACCACTTCATGGTCCTGTTTTAGACATCTTAATATTGTTTATGTACCACAAAGGACAGCCTGAGCAGCATGGAATTAGGTTGAAAATGCTGCAATGAAGATACAATGGATACATGTTATTTTTGTTTACTTTCTGAGTCTAGAAAAATATGAATCTTTCTAAAGCATCACAACATGTAATTGTGTAGTGACAGAACAAGGGGACATTACCTTAAATAGTAAGAGAAGAGATTTAAATTAAATTGGAAGAGACTCTTCCCTGRGAGGGTAGGGAGGCCCAGAGAAGCTGGMAGTGTCCAAGGCCAGGCTGGACAGGGCTGGGAGCASCCTGGGACAGTGGAAGGTGTCCCTGCCATGGCAGGGGTGGAACAAAATCAGCTTTAAAGTCCATTCCAACCCAAACCATTCACTGAGCCCATGAAAGACATGAGCCAGCAGTGATCTGTGCTACCCAGATCGAGGAGCTTTGGGTGAGTGTGGAAGGTTAACAAGGAGATGATCTGAGCAGAGCTGAGCACTGAGGGGTTGTGGTTCTCCTGAGCCCCCTAAACACCAGGATAGCAAGATGGAGTCAAAGACTTCAGCCCACCCAAAGCCTCCTCTGCAGTGAGGAGCAGAGGAGCTGCTATCCCAACATTCAGGGGGTGCTGGGCCGCAGGATTTGGGCACTGCTGTTCTGGGTGGAGTTTCAGGTTGAAGGTCAGTTATCAGAAAACTGAAACCACAATCAATGTCTGCTGAGGGGAGCAGAAAGGCAAAACACAAACCCACCTCACAGTCTGCTTAACTCATATTTCTTGTCCTCRAGGACAACTGTGATTAGTCAAACACCAAGAAATTAGCTTTAATAAAAGAAGGAAGTGCTGGAACAGAGCCAGCAAAAACTTTTTATGGTTCTGACACCTCCAAAAAAAACCTGCTGAGTTGCCATTTCAGTATTTTGTAGGGTGCAGTTAGAATTCTATCATCAGATACGTGAATTCAATATGATCCTTCGGAAGCAAAAACCAGCAGCATGCCATATGTTGTATATCCTAAACACTAGTCAAAATAGCCTCATTTCATCTGACAGTATAAAGAACTGTCTGGATGTTGCATCTTTTCTTGGCAGGCCAGATAGACTTATTGGTGTGTTTGTTTCCAGACAGGGAAATCACATTCGACACTCATGCTGCAACCATGAAAATATGATAAGCTGGAGAAATATTAATATTCTGTGCTCTGGGTTTTGTGGGATTTAGCATTCATGTTATATTTTGGTCATGAAAGGTCAAACRTATGTTTTCTGAAAGTAGACAAACAGCTTTTCTTTCTCTGAGAGGACAAAATTCAGTATTCCAGAGGCTATTGGACAAAATCATATTATGAGAGAAAAGGGAAAAGCAAGCAGAAAGTAAGCAGAAAAGAAAGAGAGAGAGAGAGAAGAGGAAAAGAGAGAGAAAGGAAAAGAGAGAGAGAAAGAAGTGGAAAAGAGAAAGAAGAGGAAAAGAAAGAAAGAAAGGGAAAGAGAGCAAGAAAGAGGAAAAGAGAGGGAGAGAAGAGGAAAAGAAGGCTTTTGGCACTTGCTGGATGTAAATAGTGAGTTGGGTAGAATTATTGCCTGGAAAATGAAAAGCCCTAAATATCAGTATTGCACAGTCACAGTCCTTGGTGGGGCTAAGGCCACAAATACATCACAAGTGCCTCCCACCAAAAGCCCACTCCTTGCACACCAGGCAAACACCATCTCTGTTATTCTCTGGTGAGTAAACAATAGGATTATATTAAGCAATTCATTCTGGGCGGGAAATAAAGCCAAAAAAAAMCCCTCAACAAACTTAAGCATCAACTGGTTGCTCTTGAGTAACTTCCTTATTCCCTGCAGCCCCAGAGCTTGGCCATCTCCACAGTGACCTCCCAACCCCTCATTTTTCCATCTGACAAAACCACCTTTGCTACTTTTTAGTTAACAGGTGTTTTACTGGTATCAGATTAAATTGCTTTTCATTCACTTTAATTATGGAAATTGTATTGCCTCAACCCGTGATTTATGTTTCCGACCCAGATACTCAGAGTTAATAACATAAAACATATCAAGATCAAAAAAATCAAATTGAACTGTGCTTATATTGTGAAATTTGTGGGTTTTTGTTCATGAAGGTCAAAGTTGATTGGCCCAGTTTTCAATTTTTCAGTCAGTCCATTTATTCCAGAYAGCAGGCAAAATTTTCTCATTGATAGCAACTAATATTTCTTCTGAKTTATCTTTTATAGGTGCACCATTAAAAGGGGAGAAAAGGCAATTGCGTCTAAATACACCCCCAGGTTTGGGGACTTTGGGGTCTCAAGGGATTGCTTGTTGCATACAAGAAAGAAATTCGGGTCAAACAAATGAATAAGAAATAGRTGTGGGGCCACGGAAAAAGTGGGGATGGAGCAAAAAATAAAACCAGTTAGGCAGAAATAAATGGAGTGTAGATTTTTTTAAGTAATAAAAGCAGATCCTCCAAACACCTCGTGGCAGTTGCAGCGAGGTGCCAAGGAGTGCTGTGTTATTGCTCCCCACATGAATGATCTGCTGGGTCCACAGCTGAAGGCAAGGCAGGCAGACAGGATTATCCATTGTGGAGTCTTTAATGAGACAATGTGAAGTTCAAGTTGCACACCACGCGATATTTTTCTTCCCTGCTCCATCTGTATTAAGTCGATATTCTGCTAAAACCCAACATTTGTTGCATTTTTCCAATTTAGTTTCTGTCAATGTCCCCTGAAAGTGCTGAGCCCGTGGAACTGACATCACCCACACAAATTTCAATATTTGGCGCTGCGGTGATGGGGCTGTGCTCTGGGGGAACAGCTCCGCTCCCCCTTCCCTTCACAGCTGGGTGAGCTTGTGTTTGCACCAGCAGCTGGAAAATCCTGCAGARATCCACCCTCTGCTCCAGGGSTCCCTTCCCTWTTTATTGATAGRGCAGCAGGAAGGAATWMGGAGATRGAGAAAATGAAGACWAAAACCAAAATATTTAACCAAGTTTACATGGAGCTGCAGAGCTGTGTGAGCTGCTAAGTTACACACACAGCTGCCAATTTTAATTCTTTTTTGAGGGTCACTAATATCTCAAACTTTCCCATCCAATCCTTCAGCTGACTACAGAACAAAATGCTTTTTATTCTATYCTTACTTTTCTTTTTCCCTGTTGCTTTTTCATTCGGAAAGTTCCCACAGCACCTAAAATACTGTGAGGCATCTCTAGAGGATGCATCACACAACAAAAAGCAGGGGAAACAGCCTAAACTGTTCCTCTTCATTTACTACAGCACCAAACCTTAAACTAGGGGGTTTAAATTAACTCTGTAAACTCATCAAACATGAATCAGCCAAAGAAAGATGGGTTTGACTGGCTCCCTCCCKCCCTCCCTGCTCCAGGTGACACCTCTGCTTCTTACTCTCTTTCTCAAAGAGACTGAGAGCTTGAGAAAATTAACGCTAAGAGCAAAAGTTCTTTAAAACACTTTATAATTTAAAGAKGTTCCTCTTGTAAGGAGTAGAAACCATTAAATTCTCTTCACAATCTCTTCTTCTGTATCYCTGTGAGTTTTTATAATAAATGAACTCTGACTTTTTACAGATGAACCCAGCAAAGTGGCTAACACTAATAAGATGACAGAAAACTTAATAATGCAATTCTCTGTCAGGCAAATTATACTTTTAAACTTTTTTTTTGAGAAGCAGGACAACATCAGGTCCTGAATTTACAGGGCTGGAGTTTCTGATGTAACAGAGGCAGAGTTTGGGACAAGGTGGAGACACAGCCAATGCCTCCAGTTGGCCTGGGGCCTGCTGTGAATGGAGTTGGGATGATTTAGGTCATGCCAAATTACAAGGCACGTTGGAATGCTCTAAAATATTTTTAAATAGTGGCCTGCTGCTAAAAGAAAAATAGAAATAGCAATGAATGGAAAAATATTTTGTACTGTAATGAGAAAAATGGGTTAATTGTACAGAAAATATTCTCTGTCAATGTGTTGGCTTCTTTTGTGTCAAAGTAGATGAAAAGAAATTACAAAATTAGTGAACTACAAAGCAAAAAAATACATAAAATAATGCAAATTGAACTAAATAGGGGAAACCAGCCTCATCTGTAAATCATACCTGGCACACACACCTACAAAACACCACCTTAATCTGTTATCCWCTAACACACTGTCTCCTCTTTCAGGTAACACGTTCATTGGGACAGGCAAAAATTTCACAATTTTCAAAATGTGCCCTCCTGTTCAAGCAAAATAGGGAGAGACTGCCAAATCTGCCCCTGCAAGTCACAACAGTCAACTTTTTATCACATGAAAGAAGAAATGACGTTGGCAATGCAGCATAAATGAAAAAAAAGGTTAATTTTTGAACGTTTTTACTAAGTAAAATCTTCAGTGATTCACTGAAAACCTTGATGGGTTCTATCAGCTGTGCAGAGCCTTGCACACAGACCCTCCCCAGCTCACAGGTGAACCAGCCAACACTCAGCCAGGTACCAGAAGGGAGTAATGAGATTCAACTGCAGGTTTTGAAATGCTGATTTTGCTCCCAGTTTTCCTCCTGATTACAGRAACTGTGCTTTAAAGCAAACAGAATGTGGAGAGGCACTGCTAAAAGCTGTTGACACAGTACAAATGAGATCACAAATTAGAAGGGATGTGCCAGTTAATGAACACAGAGCTGTTGAGCGGTGTAAAACCGTAAACCCTAAATATTCTTCCCAACATTTTTCTTCATTTTCTTCAAGGAACTCCACTGCTRAGAGTTTCATATATTAATCAGACTTGCACTGTCCCTTTTGTGTGTGTTTTAGATTTTTTTTCCCCTCAGAGACTTCTATTCCTATGAGATCATGTCCCTTCACKCTTGCAATGTAACTGGAAATGCTACACATGCTTGCTTTAATAAATTTGTAACTGAAACTCATTAACGTGGTCCTTTGGGCAYTTGTGACATTGTTTATTGTGTCAGCACAAACGTGAGAACACACAACATCATCACCTCTGACCACCACACCCACATCCCCACCATAAAGGTGGCAAGAGCTGTTTCTGACTGAACTCCTGGATTATTACATCAAGTCCCAGATCGCAACAGAGAGAAAATACTCTTTGAAAAATTTGAAGAATAAGGACAGTTTCATTTTCATGATCTCAAAAAAAAATTTCACTTTTTTCCCCCCCAATTTTTAAAAAATATAGGCTAGAAAGTGTTTGCATAGGTAAGCACTGTAAATTAGTGATATGGTCCATTTCCATTCTAAGTATCCTCTGTTTATTCCAATTTTACCTGTTATAATTACAATAACAGTTACTTCTCTTAATAAATACTAGTAATAATACTAATAAAAGTATTAGTAATAGTAGGTTCTCTACTTAGGTGCAGGCAGACCGCTGCCTTCCCCTACAACATTTAGAGTGATAAACACGCCTTCCACTCTTCAATTATTTGATGCAGCTATGCCATTTCCATAAGGGAAGATATTTTCCTTTATGATGTGGTAGTACAGGGGAATCAAAGTGATGCAACATCTCTAAAATAATGGAGCCAGCAAAGGTCAAGGATTCTTACTGAATCTGAGAGATTACAGCAATAAAGGCTTTAGAAAGCACTCTGGAAGTTGTATGGAAAGGATATCACTCTCTCCTAAATTTTATAACTATAAAAGCTAACCTACTGCACCAGTAAACTGCAGCTTCTCCAAGATAAAAATAAATCTACGAATCCACGGAGGAAAATAGGAAGAGAAGTTTGGAGAGTGGGAAAACACCGTTATTGGCCCCTTTCATCCTTCCTGACACAAGATAAATATGAACCTGATCCAGAGAATATGAAAATCAAACCCTACACATTAGGAATTTCTTTAGTGTTTTCTTAGGGGAACGCTCATCTTGTATTTGTCTCATAACAAATCCCTGGTTACCTTTCCCTCTCCTCCCACCCCTGTCTCCAGAGATGGATGAGTTCCAGACCCAGTTGCATTCTCCTCCCCAGCAGCATATGCTTGTTGTCATGCCTACAAGACACTGCCTGAGCAGGCAATATTGAACATGACCAGCTTTCTTCATGGCTCTCAAAAAGAACAATGAAATCAGGGAGAATTTTGCCAAAGTAAGCACATCCAGGCTTTYTACAATGAATCTCCAAGATTTTTCTTTCAGCCAGAACAAACTTGCCACTTTAGAGGGATGAGGAATCCGAAACAAGAAACCTTTAACAAGTTGTTATAACAATAGGATTAACAGCAGAGGARTTTGGGGAAGAAACAAAAGAAAGCTGGGGGAAAGAAACTTCAGCAGTGCTTGTAGTCTRATAGGAAGGATTTCAATTTTAAAAGGGGAAAAGTAATGTATTTACAATACTAGATAGAGACAARCTATTTTGCCTTCAGCCTCAGTTTGTCCACTCAGGAAATGAATTACTGCTCCAAAAACCACAGCATTTTCTCTTTACTGAAACTGTTCATGTTGAGGTGAGAACACTGCTTCACCCTTATTTATGAAGCAAAAATATTGTTAATGCATCTACCTCTTAAGACACTTATCAGGGCATTAAAAGGAGTGGATTCATAAAATGTTCAGTGATGTTAAACGTGGATTGTGACCTAACACTTCAGTTGCCACACTGAACATAAAGGCCTAACACCGTTATTAATCTGCAGTTTGGGATGGAAGGATTTCTGCTCACCATGCAGAACTCCAGTTATGATGTGATTTCATTCAATGAAAATACACTTTAATTGTGATTCCATAAAATGAGAAATAGATGGTTTTGCCTGATACAATGCTTTGATGTATAACAGCTCCAATGCTAATAAAGGTATTATCACCACAGGTGCACATTACATTATATTCATTAATTYGGGCGCGATTTAAAAATTTTCCAGACTATACTAATCTTCACTCTTTGAGATAACTCCTTTAAGAAGGGAAAAGGGAGGTGGAAGTGATAAAACAAGTTAAAAGTTAAGAAAAGAAGAGGCAGAGCAGCAGTGCAGTGTGTGATAAACTCCTGACCCTGGTCAGCCTCCATGCCAGCAGAGCACTCCATGTTTGTTGTTTTTTTTTTTTCTTATTTGTGTCATTGTGAACTCAAAAGGGATTAAAGAAGTGATGCTCAAAACCTTGCTCTGGACAAAAAGAAAATGCTCCTTATATGTCCAGTCAATCGTATCCCAGTACTACAATTAAAATATTAACAGATTAATCAAAGAATCATTATTAGAGCAGATTTAATCATTAGAAGATGGAAAAAAGGAGAGGATCCTATTGCAGAAACAGAGCCTTGATATTCACAGACTCATAGAAAGTGCTGAGTGTGGGAAGAGAACCACAGTGAGGGGGAATAGCACGAGAGGGCAGCATGAGAGAGGCACAGTGACACCACAGAGCAGGGACAGCCCRGGCTGGGCCCCATTTCCTCAGTGGAAATGTTCCAGGGCACACTCTGGAACAGCAGCACTGTTCTCCACCTGCTCCATGCCATGATGGCTCTGTGCTCAGAATTTGGGCTGCTTTTCCAGCACATCCATGTGTTCAGGACAGAGGGCACGTTCATTAGCTGCTGGCAGAAGCCCACCAGGCAGTGCACAGGCTCACACCACCTTTTTTAGCATTTTAATTACACTCTGACAGTAATTGTGCAGGGTGGCTTGCATGGCAAAAGTTGAGAGCCGACAGAAGAGAAATGGTCCAAAAGTTTGGATTTGGATGAGCTGGCAGCAGAAAGAACAGCAGGAAAGCCAATAAAAGCCATCACAGCCTGATAAATCAAGCAAACCTTCATCTGCCTGGATTTTTGATGACAAAATGTTCAGAAGCTGTTGACTGCCTTGGCAGACAAAACACATTATCTGTCTGTGATTCCTGAGCAGGTGAGTCACGGTCACAGCTGACACGGGGCTGACCAAGCCATTCAAGTGCTTTTGAAATTTTTCCCTGCATTTATTCAGGGCTCTCCAAGCCAGGTGTTGCTGCAGAGCAGAGGGATTATGGTTTCAATCCACATCTGCAGGATCAAACCCTCATGCACATCCCCAACACCTTCAAACAGCCCCTGGATTGCCAAGGCATCACCCACCACCCACAGAAATTATAAAGTCTGAAAAGGTTGTTCGGTTTTCTCGGCCATACCTCATGTTAGTTGTGAAATGCATTTCCATGACAGGAGCAAACAGCTTTAAAATAATGTCCAGCAGTCAAAATTTCATTGCACAGCCTCTGTGGCTATAAAGCACGTTACATGTAGGCCAGCAGTGCTCAAGCATTTCGCAGATAAACACACACGGGCTCTTTATCCTTAACAGCTTTGTTACTCTGAGAATAAAAGGTAGCAGCAGCTTGAGTGGCATTAAAATGAAGGGAAAGTGCAAATAAAATTCAGATTTATTTCGGTTTCATTTCTACTTAACTGCAGTTATTCATAACATCTAAATGCACATTCGCTGCAGTTTCTAGATGCAATATAGTAGGTTTTATGCAGTTAAAATGAGTTTATGTACAAGAGAATTGCCACAAGCCAATTCAAAACTGCTTTTCAAAAACCCTTTTCCCAAACTAAGTTGTATAGTRATAATTCTATTTGTGTTGTATCAGCTAGCCCAGAACTACAAGTTCAAAGTTACCAGGAAGAAATCTAGGATTTTTAAAAAAATCTCTAAAAATGCAGAATCCATATGAAAGAGCTAAACATATCACATGAATTAAACAAAGGAAAAAGTCACAACACTCTATTCTTGCTTTGCTTGGTGACACACTTGCAATGTAAGCATATATCTGAATTCTTAATCCTGGTACATTTTGCATTTATCATAACTTAAGATTTTTAATGCCCCCCAAGCTCAAATTATTAATCATAATTTGCATTTAATACTCTTCAGTTTGTTTTATGTGCACTTATAAAGACATCAGRCTATGAAGATATTAAAGGACTTCTACAACACCTTCTTCCCTTATGGTTAAAACAGCTTTTCCTCAAGAATTTATATTATAATTGGAGAAGTCCCTGTTGGTCTCCATATTGTTCCACAATGACATTTTCCTTGGATTCCCCACAGGTCTTTGAATGGTAATTTCAGAGATAAGGGAATGATTCACTCAGCCTCACTTGCCATCCACAGGAGGAAATRCAATTTCTAGAACCAGTAAAAATTTAAAACTCACCAATCCACGCAACCATCTCTGGGAATAAACTCCAATTTTAGGCTCCCACACTGACAACAAGTTCCATGTCTTTCAAATGCACCCAACCCTCCTCCAGCACCAGTCACACATGGGGAGTTAATTATCAACACTTGGGCTGTAATTGGAGACCTCGAGTGAGGTTGTGCAGAGCATGGCACAACAGAATTTCAAAGACTCATTAAGATRTATCCTGTGCCCTAAAGAGTTTACAAAACAGCTAAAATAGGCAGGGAAAAAGGATTAAAAAAGGACAGATAGTGAAAGGAGGAAGAGGAAATCTGATTCCCTTGTATAAGCTTATGAATAAGAATGTTACTTGAATCACTAAGCCCAAAATTATTCAAAATCTGTACTCACAACTCCAATTCAACAAGAGCTGGGGTTTTTTTTTGTTTTTTTTTTTTTTTTAGTATAAGGAAGGATGCAGAAAGAAGCAAAGAAGTTTTAGGATTCCTACTGTTGCAACAAACTACAAATTGTACAAAGCATCTCCCCTCAGAAAAAGATCAATGGCTCCCAATCATTATCTGAGCAGAATATTAAAGTAAGACATGCATAATAAAGTAATTTTGTTTCATTTTTGAGAAGTGATGGCAGTTAGTGAGATTCWGTAAATTGTCCCTTTCAGCACTAATAACATGTTCATAGCTTTCCCCACCAGACGTTCCATAATGGCAATATAATAGGATTGCAATGACAATTAAATGATTGCATATTTTAGGGCAATGGAGGGTATCCACCAGGGCATGAACCATTAGCAAAATGGTAACATTGTCACCGGAATTTTCATGCTTTGGCACAAAAAGTGARAAAGCAAGAAGCAACTGAGAAAGCAGGAGCACTGGAAGGGAGCAGGTATTTGATTCTCACACCATCCTCTTGACTTATGAAAGAAGAGAAATGGAAACTGGTGGTGAATCTTAAAATACCCAAYGAAAATCAATGTTTGCTTTGAGCCCTTCCTGCTCTCCCCACCCATCAGAGGGATTCACTGAAGAGCAGGGAGGTTCCTGCTCTTCCCATCCCCACATCCAAGCTGTGAGCTCTCCAAAAGCCACCACCCTCTGCACCCTCAGTRTCTCACACAGAAACCTTTTCTGCTGGCAGAAATTAACTCCCCAATAAACATGGTCTGGGAAGCCTTTCCCAAACAAGACACACACTTAGGGAAGCTAACATACAGAAAAAACCCACCTAAATAAAAGTGAGAAAAAACCAAACCAACCCAACATTATTTTGTGGCTCCCTACCCAAACCAATGCATCTAAACTGAACTAACAACCCACACAAAGTGCAGCAGGTTGCTGAAGAAAGTGCAGGCTCAACATTACTTTGGTCACTGGATTTTTTTTATTTTTAATACTTCCMTCAGATATCACAACAAGTGGTCCCATGTAAAGTGCATGGATGAGTTCTCTCATAGATCTAAGTTTACTTCCCTAATGCAGAACTACAGGAAACACTGACATCAGAAAAAGCTGAGTTCTATCACGTGAAACATTTCAAGAAAGCAAACACATTTTTCATCCCTTGCTTAAGAAAAAAAAAAAAAAAAAAAAAAAAAAAAAAAAAAAAGAAACCACAATCACAGAAAAAGAAAACTGAGTAAAAAAAAAAACCCACATATGCATGAGAGAATGTTTTTCCTACTTTCCTCCTATTTGATTACAGCTGGAGGACAGAAAGCAAATGACATTTGTTCTATTGCTGCRTAATCCCATTTGCAATGATTGCTCTCTGGAGTGGCACAGAGAAGGGTGTATCAGAATGCCTTTAAGTCTTTGTTATCCTTTATTTTATACATAAACTAGTGGCCAATATCTGCTGAGAAAGCATTCAATAACTCTGGCAGTGTTTGTTATATCCAGCCTGCCTTTATTCCCAAACCCTAGAAAACAAACCCATTGGAATTTAGAGCACTTGGACCTAAACCCCTTTAGAACTCAGATAACCAAAAACATTGTTTTCTTTATTTCAGCAAGAGTGAAACAAAAATTAAATTGCAATCAGCATTAAGCTATCGAAAAATATCAAGGATTTTTTTTTTTTTAAACAGGTTTGCAACACTTTGAGTTATTAAATGGACTTTAATTGGGRTGGAAAATCTTCAGGGTTGTAGTAATCATTTACTCTGTGTGTAACCCTGTGCCAAAAGGACCCTGGTCCCCCCCACAGGCCTGCAGGCACATTCCCCACAGGAATAAGAAGGAAAATACTGTTTTCTACCAAATCAGCTCAGTGTCCTGATTSAGAGCACACCTGCATCTTTTTCAAGTGAATGTAACACATTCTTAAACCAGAGCCAGAATATTCTGGTCCTGGTCAGCCTATCCATCAGTGCCTTTCTTCCCATCTCTAAGTGGGAAATACAAATTGCACTGTTGCAGTCAGAGGATAGCGACCCTGAAGAAAAGTCAGCAACAATCATCAGTTCAGCAAGAGGAGCTAAAGAAATTAATGTGTACCATAATAGAGAGACATCCTGCTTATTAATGACTRAAATTCATCTTCCAGAAAGGCCATAGAGGATGAAGTCTACTTATTATATGGAAGTCACTCCACAATTTCAGAATTTTAACTCCCCTTTCTCCTTGCTCTTCCTAACATGAAAAATGCAACTATTTGAATTACCTTCCAGAGATAACTGCAATAGTTCTCAGCTTTTTGTTGTTGTTTTTTTTTCCTGGAAATACTATAAAACTACTTTTGAACTTGCCACTAACTATCTCTAGGACCATAAAGCTGGAGCAATGAACATCTGCTGGTAGCACAGCCTGGAATGCATTATTTATTTATTACTTGAAAAGAATACGTAAGAGAATCCACTCCTCTCCTCATGCTGCTAAGACAGCTCTTAAAAACAGCAAAGTGACAGCAGAGGAAGGCTGGGAGAGGTTGTTCCAGGCCTGCCACATCCCTGGGAGGCTTTAAAGACTGGCTCAGGTTTTTTGGCAGATGGGACTCCCTGAGAGGTGCCAGCAGGTGATTCCAGCAGGGACAAACAGAGYTYCCCAGGCARGCAGAGCAGCCCATCMCACCAGCCAAAGAGCAGCAGAGAGRGCTTTGGGGAACAGCAGCAATTTGGGAGTCCTCCAGGCTTCCTAAGTAAATACCAGGTGTTGAAATTGCTTTTAAAAAGGGAGCAAAGAACCCCCAGCACGCACCTCATTTAGGTAAGAATTTAACTTTCCAGAATAGTTAAAATAATATTTCAGAGTAGATGGAATAATAACATTGCCATTTTCTTTCCACACAGCTCGTGTGGCAAAGGTGTAATATGTTTTAGACTAAGAAGCTGGCTTCAGTAAACAAGTCTTTAAGGGACAGACCTCACTGCAGAACAACAACAACAACCCATTTTTAAAAGAGAAAAACCAGCCACAAAACGGGATAAATGCATCCAATTATCAAGACAAATATTGTTTCAGAACAACTCAAAAAGCTYGCATGCAAATCCTTTATCTCAAGGAGGACAAAAATAAATGTTTACTGTGTGCCAAACAAAATTAAGATTTGTCACAGAAGGGAGAAAAGCACTTTGAAACATCACATTGTACAGCTGCAAACAGGAGAAGGCTTCTGCGACTGGCAAATGGCTTAAGAACATCATTCCACTTTTAATGTTACTAATGAGGAACTTCAGAACCCAAAATTAAGACTCGGAGAAGAAAAAAAAACAAAAACAAAAAAACCCCAAAACCAAACAGAAAAAGCACTTTTGATTAGTTATCCAAATTGTTCTTAGTGGCATTAAATAAGAAGGAGTCACATTCTCTTCCCACAGTGATGATTTGKTAGCCCTCAAGAGCATGAGCTCTGCAGTGCCTCTGCTTGGCTACTGCAGGTGCAAATAAGTTTGTTACTTTTGACTGTTCAGTTCACTTGAACACAAAAAAATGGCTATAATTAAAAAAAAATAAATAAAAAGGACCTTAATGTCTCCTAATGATTTCCAACACAAAGAMCACAATGCAGAAACATCAAAACTACACAACTGTGCACAAACGTGAAATAAAAAAAAGTAACAAAAGAAAGCACACCATGGATATTCTCCTGTCACCAGCCCACAAAGAACTTTTTATTGCCCCAATGTTTTATTGCCATCATCTGCACCTCAGCTAAGCCCATTGGCCACCCTGGGGCCACCTCCCTCCTTCCCAGATGTAACCTGGCCAGGACTGATTGTTAACTTGTCCCCAAATTCACTGCAAAATATGAGAGAGATTAATAAACATTCAAAAAATCTGAACAAAGATCAGATTTAAAAAAAAACAAAACCAAAAACAAGCATTAAAAGAACCTGAGCAAAGATCTGGTTTCTGCCTCTGAAAGGAGAATTTCCACKGTGCAGGGTGGGTGAATCCAGCATACCGGGGTGAGTTTTCCTCAAAACTAATAATGGCCATAGCCCAAATTAAGCTTGGAAGAAGCAAAGGCACCCTCATGTATTTCATTAGGACTTTTCCAGTACCCATCTCACTCAAATTGAGCCCAAAGAGCTATGGAAAAACAGCACTTGGGCTATCATTTCTACACCTAAAGGGTCAGGAAATCTTTCTATGGGAACCCTTCCCTACCCCTGACACTTTGCTTCAAGCARTATGTTCTTCTGGTTACATAAAGAGCACATTTTAATTATTTACAAGTGTTACATAAGGCAAGAAGATGTTAAACACCCTTACTGTGCATGTGCAAACGAGTTTTGCCCTCGTGTACAAGTTTAGAGAAACCTCTGCAACATCTCTCTCTGCAATTAGTTCTCCTGTCTCCTTCATTATTTCCTCAGCATCTAATTCTATAATTCATTGTTTTAACTTCTTCAGCTTTGAAAGTAGGGCATTTCTTGGTAGGGCCACATTATGTAGCAAGCCCTAAAGACCTGGCCCACATTTCAGGGCAGTAGCAGAAAGGCTTCTTCTCTTCTGTAAATATATTAGGAAAATATTTTTAAGGCCTCTGATAAGAATTTTAGGACCTCACATCCTGTAATCCGACCTGTGTAGCATTAATAGAACTTTATGTCTGCAGAAATAAAAGTGCCTTAAAAAAACACCACCAAAATAACACATATGATGCATAAAATCTGTGTATTCCAGTACAAAAGTAATGACTTGTAGACGTGTCCTGTCCCATTTTTCTGTGGAATTAGAGAGGGTTGGGGGACTGAGTTTTGCAGCCTTGCTGTTAGAAAACAAACAAACAAACAAAAAATTAAATCTAATAAATAAATAAATAAATAAATAAATAAATAAATAAATAAATAAGCACCACAGAATATTTCTAGCTCTGGCCAGGGCAATCTCTTGGATTTAGGGCCTGTTTTTTCCAGCTCTGACACCTGGTAGAAGACTGGAAGATCCAAGCTAAATTTCTGCCCTATAGAAATTGGAGCCATCACAACACCACCTTCCCAGCAAGAATTACTGACTGGAGCTAGAAAAACCATGCCCTAAATCCAAGAGTTTGCCCTGACGAGATTGCCTCTGCTGAACTCTGGGAGCCTGAACTCTGGGAGATTGTGCAAAAGCTTAAATTTGAAATAATTTCTTGTCAGGAAGCACTGAAAAAAATGGATAGGTGGGATTTTTTTTTCCTAAGGTTTTTAATTAAATGAAAGGAGAAAGCAAGCAGGAACCTTGTAGACAATGTCAATGTAGTGGTTATGCACTCACAGAAATGTGGATGGTTCACTTGCAAAGTGAATACGTGGAGTTTTGCAATAACTAAATGGACAAAGTGCTCAATTTTACTTTAAATCACTCCAGAAAAAACAAAAAAAACAACATGCCATAATTCCAAACCTGTTGAAATATTAGCCTTAATATCTCACTAGCGAAATGAGCAATCACCTGCTTTCCTGATAATTTAAATCAAATTATCCATAACAAGAATGTRTTTTGGTTTGCCAGGCAGCGTGGCYGGCCAGGCCTGGAGCAGTTGGCTGATTGCACAGGTCTCAAGGATGGACAGGSATTTTAAGGACCCAAAACATTGGAAAACACCTTCATAAAGCAGTTTACAAYGTTACAGGCAATCTGCAGAGCTCCCAGCAGACCTGCAATGCACTGGAGCATCCCTGGGCTGGAGCCACAGGATGGGTACTCACGGGGCAGAGGGAAAAAACAGCAAAATCATTCCTTGGGGGGAAGTTTGGGAGGAATCAAGGGGTTTTGTCATCTGTAATTGCAGCTGAAGGCAGCTCCTGCACCCCAAGGAGGCCCAGCACTCGATGCAATGATTCTCCAAAGGTTTGATTTCCATCAGCACCTCTGGCTTTGCCTCTTACCTGTGCTTTCTTAGAAATACCCACAGCCTGACCAGCTGCAACCCAACAATCCCACCCTTTAAAACCAACAGGAGCCCCTCATTAAACCCTCCTGCTCCTTCCATTTGCATTATTGAACAGCCCCCCAAGCACAGTGAACTGCCCCCTGTCAGCAAAGCCCCTGTGCCCTGAGCTTTTTTAATATTCTGAAAATCGCTTTCCTCAAGTGTTTTCCAGTGCTCCAGAATGTTGCTGTGGCAGCAACTGGTAACCAGAGGGATTTACAGGATGCTGAGCAGTTCAACCTGAAACAAAGACAACAAAACCTGGATTTCTCAATTGAGGAACAGCAGACAGGGAATCATCAGGAGACACTGCTGTCCCAGGARCAACCCAGGACCATGCTAAAATGCTGGATTTTCTTTTAAATCCTGCTTGGTCTTCTCAAGAGAATATTTTCCAAAGAGCAAAGAAAGAGCTGATGTCAGGAGCTGCCTTTAACAARCTCAGTTAACCTAAATTTGGATGTTTAATAATGAAGGAGACACAGGTGAAGTGTTACACTGAGAAACYGTGCTGGGTTAAACCCTGAATCTCTCAAAACAACGACCACTAACCACTCATGGAAAAATTCAGCTGAGCCTGGTCCCCCCATCTGCACAGAGATATTCCAGTGGAGTGGTTTTACACATTTAAAATTGCAGCTGATCTTCACAGCCTAAAATACACTCAYCGTGTGGAGTGGCTCTTCCCAACGCAGTAATGATGTGTTTTGTTAAGTTGCWGGAAATATTTATAAATTAATTAATCATTGCAGTAACTTGCACTTGACTGTGAAGCACTTCAAGCTCTGTGTGGATGAACAGCATTGAACTGAAGCAAAGGAGGAATTCCAAATCCCCAATATCCATCCAAGCCCCAGGRATGACTGCAAAGAACCCCCAGGGATGAATGAAGAGTGCACACAAAGAATGCCATTAGAGCAGCTACAAATAAATATTTGTATTTGTTTAAATGGTGGGTGTGGATGGGGAAAGTTCAAAGTAAAAAGAGAATAAATTCAACTGCAGTGCATTCAATTTCCTAAAACTTCTTTGACACAATAACAGATGTACATTCACAGTATGGCTGAAGTTAATATCTCCATTTCTTGTCCCTCTAAATCTCAGTTTGGCCTCTTCATAAATTCCCCCATGCAGCTGCAGGGCAAAGTCAACCCCTGCCTTAAAACAATCCAAAAGAAGAGAAAAAGAAACATTYTTATGTGTATACGAAAGAGTTAATGACAGCTCATTAATTAAATCTCTCAGAGGTGCTGAATACAGGCATCAATTGTCACAACTCAACACTTCTAAAATTTTCCCAGCCTCCATAAAATTGTTCCTGTAAGTTTGATTTTTTTTTTTTTTAATTGCAGCATGTGTTGTGCAGAAGGCACGCACAAATCCTCAAAAAGCAGCTCCCAAAAAAAAATCCTGGTGAACACAGCACAGAAGGCTCCTCTGAAGACAAAGAACAAGACATCAGTGCCTCATCTGCTGTGAATTAGTTTGCTTTTTTCCCTTCAAGAACTCTTAATACGAGAATCCGATCAACAGTTAATCTCCCTGAGCAGACGCCACTTTGTTATCCTCCGTGGTAGTTCTCTGCTCCTGGGGTAATTTGTTGCTGAACAATTTAGGCAAACACTTGGCTCAGGATAGAAAGGAGCAAGATTAGTCTGTAATTGGAATATTTTGTCTCATTTATTCTTGAAGATGTGCCATATTACACTCCATCAGCCAGGGGTTATTGTTTTATGAAATCAAGCTGCACCTGCCATGGCACTGTGCAAAACCTCGAGTGCTGCTCTTTGCAATCCAGCTCTGTTTAACCAGCTCTGAGAACCAATGAATGCCTCATCCCGGGCTGCAGCCTTCCACCCCTCAGCAAATTATCCTATCAAGTCTTTAACTGAAAAAAAAATAATTAAAAAATGGCCATGACAACTGTTAAATTCAGCCATAATATCAAACACAACTGGTAAAGTTCAGAGTAATCAATGCATTTTTCTCTATACATTTCTACTTCCAACAAGTTTTCATGATGATTTCTTCTTTCACATCTTTAAGCAATTACTACTGCAAATGAAGAAGCTAATTGATTGTATTTCATTTAGACTCACCTCCAGGAATTTTTGTGTGCTTTGAGATGATTGCAGGCATGAAAACAAGGGGGTATTTAAAATTTAGCTGTATTTATGACATACTTGAATTAGTGTATCTTACCCCACATGACAGCATGTTCTTAGAACATTTAAAGAAGTTTTAGGATAAGACCTAACTTTCAGWATTTAGAGGAATATAAACTTTCTTTCTTGTTACCTAATTTCACATAAATACCTGCTGCAAAATTCACCTTTGAAAGACATAATGAATAAAAAAATTGAATAAAAAGCCCTTGAAACATGTGCAGCATTGTTTGTAGGGAACCAATTCTGCCCCATCCCCCTGTACACACACAAAACTGACAGGTGTTGGGAT
Source organism: Malurus melanocephalus (assembly GCF_030028575.1). Taxonomy (NCBI): domain Eukaryota; kingdom Metazoa; phylum Chordata; class Aves; order Passeriformes; family Maluridae; genus Malurus; species Malurus melanocephalus. The sequence goes on from NW_026623527.1 coordinate 196,318, forward strand.
GGTTTTAATTAAGCCAAGTTTTACTGGGAAGTTTATACTAACTTCACACTKCAAAGTCAAATATTTACACTGTTAAAATGGAGAATCAAGGAGAATAAACATTCAYAGATAAATCCTGTTTCTAAGATGTTGGGTGGCAAGGGTAGAACAAGGAATTTTACGTTGTGAAGGTTTATGGTATCAAAGAAGGATAAAAAGGAGGAGTTTGCTTGACCTGGTAGAGATTTGGCCAGAGCATGGTTGGTTCTTTGACTGTGAAAAGAAAGAGTGAGAACAAAGAAAATTAAATAATTATTAAATAATGAGAAAGGAGATTTAAACTCATAACATGCCATGACTTGCTCCTGATATTAATGCATTCGTAGTAAACAGATAAGAAAACCCCCATTCTTACTGCATGTGGCATTTCCCACCCATTCCCTAAGATTTCTAAGCTCCACTCAATTTTAAACAACCAGAGACAGCTGATACCTGAGTATTAGTACTAGATACAAAAATAAAGTGATTGAGTTTTTAATAARGGTAACAAGCTGCATGTTTGTATGGATTTCAGACTCTGAGAGTAGCAGTGAGTACCAAGGTACAGCAAAACAAACAAAAAGCAGCACCAAAAAATATCCAAAATACATAGAATCTAGGAAAGGAAAGGTAAAGTAATTTTGTATTTCACATATAAACCAAACACTGTCACCTCAGGGACAGCTTTTTCCATCCTATGTATAGCAGAGTGCCCCAAAAGAAATTCAAAATAAACTGAAAATGTTGCTCTCCTTGCAGTTCTAAATCCAGCTCTTTAGCAGCTGAATTTTGTCTTATGCTGGAGCCTGAGATTCATCCAAGCACAAGGAAAGCTTTGATTTGCCTTTACAAAATTGCCTGAGGGGCTGGGACATAATGAACATTATTAGTTTGATCTATTGTTACCAAGCAAGCTCCTAACTAGGTTCAGTTTATTCAAAAAGCTTATTTGAGACCCTATGGAGGTTTTCTTGTGGATGTTCCTGTAGAAATCATGTTTACCTAACCTCTCAGAAAAGTTTTTAACATAGAAAAGCTCTGAATTACAGGCTCATTTGAAAATTATGAGCCACCCAAACCAGGCAAAATCCTAATTTTCTGAATTTGAAATTTGAATTTTCTCAAGTGAGCCAGACTTGCCAGCTGCAGCCCCCACCCAGTCAGAGCAGCTGTTCCCCCACCTGCTCCACCCCCAGGTTTTCCTCAGCAGAGTCTCCGATATCCTCATCATTAAAATAATTTAATCCTGGTGCAATAATTAAATAACCAAATAACAGCTCAGGCTGGTGCCTGAGGGAGGGACCCTGAACAAAGAATATCCTGGATTTTTACACCCCAAATCTGGTGACCATTGGCTCCCACCCCAGAGGTCCCCATGTCCTTTGTCATGCAGAGGTCAGGAGCCTCTTGGTGCCAGGGGGCTCCTGCCAGCAGATCTCATCTCTTTCCAGTCCCATTCAAATCAGCCATCTCACCATCACCACAATATTTTAACCATGGCTTTGATTTGATTACAAATCATGTCTGCAGTAATAGACAAAAAAAATGAAGCTGAAGGAGCTCCTGGTGCCACACATTGCTGGGCACAGGGGAAGCACCTTCAGCCTGTGAGACTCTTGGGGCCAGCACTTTGTTKTCATGGGACAAAGAGGAAGCAGCCACACGAGCCCCAGCAGGTGGGGAAGGTGTTCTGCACTCCATGCACGGTCAGTAATCGCAGATCCTCCCCAGATTACTGCAGGAATTGGTGCCTGTGCTCCCCCTCCCTCAAAAGGCATCCCTGCAGCCCCATCTGCACCAGCTGAGTTTTAGAGGACTTTTTAAAACCTTCACTCAAAAGCCTGAATTAAAAAAAAAAAAAATGGTTAAAAAGCACTGGCTCAGTTTTAAAAGTATTGCCACAATGATGGGAAAGGTTCAGTTAATTTTTTATTTATTCTTTTAACACTGACAAGCAAGCTCCTTTCCCTTTTCCCCCTCTTTGACATTATCCAAGCTGGTGTTCCTGRGAAGTGGAGCCTCTCCCTTCAAAGCACACCCAGGGTGGGTGGCAGGGTGCCATGGCACAGCATCCTAACTCGAGGTGACAGCAGCATCCCCGAGCTCATCCCCAGCCAGCTCAGGATCCCACACCGACATCTCCCTGGCCCTTCCACCATGGGGGAAAAAAGTGAACTCTTCCATCTTTCCCCTACCCCAGCATTTTGTTTTGTTTGCCTAAAAAGAAGAGCCAGATGGTGAGTTTTCAGCAGYGTTTTGTACAAAAGTGTGTCAGGARCCATCACCTGGAGGTGCTGATTGCTGCTTTGAGACAACTGGTGCTTCTTTGGAATGGCTGCAGACAAAAATAGTCTTGAGTTGCTGCTGGGTTTTAAAACTGATTTCTCTAAAGCAATATTTTTCAGAATGAAAGGAATTGCCAGAGCCAACAAATTGCACAGGAGATATGAAAGAAAAGGTAAGTATTTCTGTCCTGGGGATACAGGCCAAAAGTGTGAGACACAGCTCTGGAAAAAAAATATAAAAAAGTCTTACGGCAGCTAAAAAAAAATACAAAATAAAAAACTGGCAAAGTTATTGAAAGAAACATCAGAAATGATAACCCAAAGATGGGGTTAAAGGCCACAGCACATGTACTCATTCACTGGTAGTTAATAGCTCAGATCTCAAGAGGTTGCTGGGGACAATTGCTGGGTAGGAAACACTGCTGCATTTTAAAGGCACTTTCAGAGCACAGATGAGAAATKGTAGGATTGTGTTCATGTTGTTGCTGCTCTGAGGAGTTACCAARCAGAAGTGTAACCACAAGAGCAGCAGGTGGGAAGGTTACTGCCATTTTGGATTTAGCAATAACATCTGACAGGTTTAATAATAACATCTGCTATTTAAACAAGGTGGAAATCTGAAGATCCTGGCCTGGGTGGGGATGGAAGGTGCAGAGGTGACTCCCAGCCYGGCTCACCTTCCTCACAGCTCAAGCAAACGATATTTTTGAGGCTCTATGATTTCAGGCACGGGGCAATACTTCAGCAGCTTTCTACTTTGCCAGAGAGAAGGACTGGAATTTTAAAAGGCAGTGTGATTTACAAGCAAGTTTCACTGTACTTTGCATCATGCTACACATGCTCCCTGCCTTCTGTGTGCTGAGAGTCTTCATTCCAGCTGGCAGCTCCGGTTGTTTCTCTGCTGCAAATTGAAGTGGTGCTTTTCCAGAATTCTAACTCTTATTGTTTCAATTTCAAGCTAAGTTTCAGTCCATGAATAATGTTCAGAAATAGAAAGCAGAAGCATGTACATTTGCTGCCCCAGATGTTATTTATGTCAGCTTAGAAAAAAGTCAGACACTGACAGCTCCTGAGGTAATCAAATATTTTCTGTTCATCTCGTATTGATCTTGCAAAAATCTAGCTGGCTTGATTGAAAACAAGTTGTTAAAGGAATGGAGTRGCCTCTCTTCTCTGCAGTAACCAAGCCAGCTGGCTAGCGTGTAASCATGGACATTAAAGGGATTATGAAATAATTTCCTTACCTAGCAGAGTTGCTATAGAATAATTATTCCCTTCTCTGCCATATATAGACCAGAATTTACCAGAATTTTAATCCTGTGGCTGGAAGAAGTCTGCCTTTCAGGGTTTYAGCCTTGCAGCTGATCATGTGCCAGGCAGTGAGCAAGGACAGATTTACTGTYCTGGGTCAGGAAGGGATCCTCAAGGCCAGGCTGCTCTCCAGGCCAGCTGTGAGCAGGCAGGCACAAACACGAGTAGTGCCCACCTGGATGACAATTTCTGGGAGTYCTTTCTCAGTCTCCAGCTACCCTGAGCTCAGGAGAGCTCCTGAACCCACCTTGGTTTGTTTAGAATTCCTCCAAAGGCTCTTGCTTCCAAGATTTTCACAAAAACCCTATAAAAGCTAAATGCTCTTACTTTTGTCCAAGTCTGTTGTGACCAAAGAGGTTCTCACAGTGGGTGGCTGTACTAAAAACATTTTGAGGGTGGCAATGTTTGCTATCCCCAGCCACAAATGAACCCCAATTTTCTGGCTGCAGCATGGCCAAGCCAAGTCAGAGATCCCAGAGGGGCTGAGCAGCTGCAGCCCCAATTCCAGTGTAACATCCCATCTTGCCTGGCCCTTCTGACACATCAGCTCTGCAACTTCACCTGCCAGGATTCTGTTCATGGATGAACTGCTTTTGCTTTGCTYCATTTTTGACCAGAGGGAGATGAATTTTCCACTCACTTCCCTYGGACAGTGGAGCCCATCTGTCCCTGGATGCAGTTTTTACTGTGCTCACCTGAACCTCAATTTGAGTCTCTGTGCCAGTGTAAAGCTCTGCAGGACCTGCACCATTTTCATCTGACCTAGGATCAAGAAACATCACCAGCACAGGATCTTTAAAGCAACTCAGAGAAGAAAT
>NW_026623527.1:200911-212570 GCF_030028575.1 Malurus melanocephalus
TGTTTTATTCTGGATTTCAGTTGGTCAGAAATGCAGCAGACCTGTTCTCTATTTCAATTATACCAGTGAATCTGTCCCTGCAAACGTGTTTTCTCCCAGAAGGGAAACAAGGAAAGAGAGAGAATTTCAGTCCATCTGTTCTGTCCAAAATTAGGAATTACAGAGGAGTGTGAGAATAAAACTAAAACCCTACAATCCCATAAACCTACCCACGCTTGAATTGAATCGTATTTTGCCTGAACTAGTTCTCCTATCCCTCGTGGAACCACTGCAAATTCTCTGGTACCTTTSTACAACTTAAAAATTTAATTGTGAGCAAACTTCTACATGAACTGCACAGATCATGTGAGATGCAGATAACAGAAATTCCAAAAGATCATGTAAAATGTAGATAATGAAAAATCCMAACAGGTACAGCTCAGGTTTGGGTAGCTTGGAGCTGGAGTTCAGATGTCTAGACATTCCAGGATTATCAGAATTTGTTCTTAGTGGTGAGCAAGAAGCTTGTGCTGAATTCTAAGCTGGAAAGGCTTGGAGGGAAAGGCAGGGCTGAAGAGGGGGGCTGTGCAGCCCTGCTATTCACAGCACCCCATCTCACATGTCACAGTTCACATCTTCTTGTCTCAAACTGATGCAATTCAATAGAGCAAAACTATTCCAGCAGTCCWGGCTATTCTGCTTCATTATTCTCCCTCGGTAAATCAGGAACATTAGGGTTCAAAACACCTGAACTGTGTCCTCAGCACTCTGAACTCAATTTCCTACCAACTTYTCCCAGTGAAAATAGAATCAAAAAGTGTTGCCTTTGCTGAGGGAAAGTTACACCACAATTTCCCTCCCATCTCTTTAAAAACAATTAAAACAAAACCAAAACAAACCAAAACAAATTTACTATGAAGTGATGCCAACACCACACACCACACTTGAAAGGTGCTGCAAAATCACAGATATTTGCAAAACTGCTCTCTGTATTCTGCTGAGGGATGCTCCTCATCTTGTTTTCACCAAGAATTGACACAGAAAACCTCTTGTCAGGTCTGGCTTTCTTCCCTATTCCCTCTCTTACCTTTTTTTTTCACTCCGTACTGTACCTCCCATGCATTTTAGAGATCTCCATCTCATGGATTTATCACTCAATGACCAGAGAGAGKACGTGATGCAAAGCACATGGTCCAGACCATAAATAATTTGGGCAAGTAGAGCTTAATTTTCCTTGAACACTGAACAGATTTAATCAAAACCAAGCATCAATCCCCAGATCTCCCTGGAACAATATAATTGTCCATAATCCAGCCCTCGCTGCCCAACCTCCCCATTTGATGCTGCACTTAACTTTCAAACAACATCAACTGCCAAAAAGTGCTTTTCTGTCRTTTTAGGAGGCTCCTTGACTGCAGTTCCCAGGAATCCAAGGCATTTCCAGGTTTCTAACTCATCAGAGAGGCAGTGCCATGCAAAGGTGAGGGTTTGCCAAGGAGACACTTAGAGCCCACCCTGATCAGGCTCAGAAAGTCTTTGGGAGAAGATTTTGGGAGATATGAGGCAGACAAGAGTTAGGTCAGTACTTTCAAATAGTGATTTTTGATGTATACTCAGGAATTTTGTGGCCATGAAGTAGGGAGAACACTCAATCTACTTCCTGTCTATTTATGTTCAGGACAGCAAATGATTTAATTTGCTTATCAGCACGAACTAAGCCAGTGAAAACAGATTTTTGCTCATTCCCTTCTCTTTCAAAACTCAATTAAATTGAAGGAGCATCTCCATACTGACAGGAGCAGCAGTTAAAATGTACATGAACTAAAAATTGCACAAGGACAGCTCTCTCAAACATTCCTGGTTGGGAAAGCTGCCAATTGCAGGGAGCAACTCTCAGGGAATACTTTGAAAAACTTCAGAAAACAAGGAGAGGTACCTGAGAAACAAAATCAGAACACATCAAACCAGGCTATTTAAATGCCCGGGGTAAATTATATATATATATATATATAATTTTAATCTCTCTATAAAGAAACAATTACTATATTTTATACATTATTATGTTATATATTATCATATATATTATTGTATATTATAAATAAAACAAAAATGTAAAATATATATTAAAATATATATTAAAATATATATTAAAATATATATTAAAATATATATTAAAATATATATTAAAATATATATTAAAATATATGTAATCAATTAATTGTCAGTGTGGTTTTCTGATTACTGCATCTTCAAAGAATGTGACAATTTGGTCACTAATACCTTCGTACAGTGCTTAGGACAAAACCAAATCTGCTTTTAATTTGAAGCATTGTACASATAATTTGAACAGCTTAATTAATTTATCCAGTTTATGAGCAGTGCTTGCAAATKCTGCTATACAAACAGGAGGGCCCAGGTAACTCTGAGTGAAACCATTGTGCTGCAGGATTTTTTGGCAAGGTGCAGTTTGTTACCCGCAGTGGTTTGGTGGAATTTGGAGGCACGAGCTSATCAGGAACAGATTCTGCCCAAGCATTTCAGGGGACACAAGAAAAATCACAGTTAATCAAACACAAATTCACCATCACARTTAATCAGCCACAGCAGCTGCATTTCATGGATTCACAGGATCCTTTTGGTTGATCCTTTTGGCTGATCCTCCAAACCCATCAAGCCCAACCATTAACTCAGCACTGCCAAAGCTCAGCCCCCTTGCCAAATGCCACGTGTCCTTTACACCCTTCTGGGGATGGGGACCCCACCACTGCCCTGGGGAGCCTCTGCCCGTGCCTCATCACCCTTTCCCTGAAGAAATCCYTTCCCATCCCCAGGCTAAACCTCCCCTGGTGCAGCCCAAGGCCATTTGCTCTTGTCCTACYGCTTGTTATTGAGGAAAGAGGCCACCCCCACCCCTCCCCTGGTGYCAGGGAGCTGTRGGGAGTGAGAAGGTTCCCCTGAGCCTCCTTTTCTCCAGACTGAGCCCCCACAGTCACTCCTTAAGCAATCTGTGTTCCAAACCCTTCCCAACTCTGTTTCCTTCTCTGGACATGCTCCAGCCTCTCTGTCTTCTTGTGAGGGCCCCAAAAGTGACCCCAGGATTTGAGGTGGGGCTCCACCATCCCAGCACAGGGGAAGAACCCGTCCCTATGGGGTCACACCATTTCTGACACAACCCAGGATTCTGCTGGCCTTCAGCCCAACAGCATTTGGAATTGATCCCTTGGAGAAGAGATCCATGGCTTTAGCTATCGGGATCAGGCAGGGAAGAGATTTCACCCCACTTTGGAATAGAAGGAAAACAAAAGATGTGTTCAGTCTATGGCCGTGAGCAAAACACAGAAAACCAGTGCACAGGTGGAAAACAAAGGGGAAATGGAGATGCAAACCTGGAAAAATAACTTAGAAAGCATCCAGCTTATCACTAGATTGTCTCTTACTTCAGGAAGAGCCCTGAATATTTAGATCCTGTTTACACTGGGGCGTATCTAATGGACKCTTATGTGTCTGATCAGCTCTAGGAGAGGGACATTTTTAGGATTTCTCCTGATATAGAGCATCCATCTTTAGCCTGTTGGGTTCTGAGATGTAGGACATCAAATGACTCATTTCCTTCCGGAGTGAGCACTGCCTTTCCCCCCCATGACTCAGATCAGAGGCAAATTCCACACTTAACAAACTTGTTTTTTCCCTCTTTGAATCACCTTACTCAGAAAAAAAACCAAAAAACCCAACAATTAAAAGAAAACATATCATAGCCAAGAAGAAACCAAGGATACCATATATTTCTTTGCTTCTGAAGAGGAATAAAGAAATTCAGAATATCAGAGATATTCCTAGACCCSTTACTGAATTTCTGTGGTATCTTTTAATTTTCATCTACTCTCTATTTCTTTAGTCTACTTGGATTCTGAATGCTCACACAGGCATTAAGCAGCTTTAAAAGTGTCAGTGAGCTCTTTTGTCAATAGAAAAACCCCACAAARGCCATATAGCCAAGAGGTTTTGAAGAATCCTGTTGGTTCTGATGCCTTGAAATGGTCACCCAAATCACTCACAGGTATTAAAAGTGGAACCAATGTGTGTCTGAAAAGATGGTCACAGGCAATGCAACACCTCAGGCAGTCACAGCAAAGCAACATGAAAACCAGCCTTCCAAACTCCAGGAACATTTCTTTAACATTTCCTTTACACTGAAATAGTTTAGGTTCCATTTTACTCCTTGGCAGTCATTTATGGARCTACCTTGAATATGTTCTTTTCTATAGGGTGTGGTGAAACATTTGTGTATTTTGACAGTTTTCACATTGCAGACAAACCAATGAAGAAATGGGATTTCCTCCCAGCTCTTTTGAATATTGCTCCTCACCTCACCCTCTTTTCTGGCACATGTGAGGTCCCAAACTCCTTTCAGAACAGTGTGACACCAGCACAATGACAGAGTTGAAAGCCATAAAAAGTTATCATTACACTCTTAGAAATGCTATTGTAATCAATCTTATGCTATGTATTCTCCAGTTGGACAAGTACCACAAATCAGCCACGTGCAGCCACGGACAGAGATGACATGATTTAAACTTGGGTGCAATAAGGTAAAATGAATCAAACTCACCTTGACAGAAGCCTGCACCATAAGCAGTGCACTCAGCTAAAAAGAGTTTGTCATCACTGTGGACAAATCACAAATGGAAAGGCAGGCAGGAGYGTTGCCATTTTATCACTGCACAGGCAGGATGTACATTTGAGCCTTAGTCATTTATTCAGCAGGAGCTGATCTAGTTTAGAAACGTATTTTACTTGAATCTGGATTATCAATTAGAAGGCAAATGGGCTATGATTGTGTTCTCCACAGTTGATTATTGTTGTTATAATGCCTGATTTGGGATTTAAATAAAAAAATAAAGGTGAGTAATTTCTTGGCTTTGAAGTGGAAGCTGGACATGTTGGCAAATCTCACCTGGACAAAAGGAATCCATCCCTATTGTGGCCCAAATTCCCACAGAAGATGATTGGAAGAATATCTGTGGGAGAAGAATTAGCTCTGGATCTGAACCTCACTTTACAGAAGGCACTGGACCTAAATTCACCTGTATTTGTTTTACACAGATGCATCAATTGCTGTAATTTCAGGAACCCTCTGTCTGCCACTGCTGTTTATACCATAGAGTGATCTTTCCCCTGGAAGCATGAGATGCTTATCTCTTTGCATTATCCTCCCTGATTTGTCWTAGTCTGAATATTCATTTTAGGCAAACAGCAAACACAAAGCCATGAGGCCTCCTGTGGAGGGAATMGTTTCCAGCCTTCATCTGAAAATTTTAAGTACAGAGCCATTATTAAGTAGAGACTATTACAAACTAAACAGTGCTATTAGTCTAAGCCACCAATTTCTCCCKCATTTGCATCAGACTTACCTGGAGTACAAAGTGAAGCTGTGAAAAGTTRTTCTGAAAAACCCTTCCAGCCCGACACCCTAATGCACCACTAGACAGGTGTCATCAGGGTGTTTTTGTGTTATTTATTCCCCCTAAATGTATTCATTCCCAATCAGTGCACAGCCATAGAAGCTGTTTCTTTGTGCTACAAGTCAAGTTTTTAATTTTAAAGCAGCAGTGTCCTCTCCTCCTCATAACATATGCACATTAAACATGGAAAGGCTTTGGCCACACAGACTCTTTTGGTACCCAGTGTTACCCAAATCCTCTTTAATGTTTCTTTACAAACACTCAGGATGCTCAGACTGCCTGGGTGAGAAGTGGTTCAGAGCTAAAGCAGACCAGGAAAACATGTGTTCAGAAAAATAGCAAAAGTCTGCAAAGGAATCTTAGCAGAACCACTGGTAGGAGAAGCAATGGATAGACCCCAAAAGCAGGCAAGGCTACATTTCTCCCAGAAATTAAAGAGTCGGGATAAAATAGAGATTTAAAACAAAACAAAACAAAACAAAACAAAACAAAAAAAAAGGCCGCTTCATAACAGTAAGATGAGAGGAAATTCACCTATTTAAGCCCAAAGTGCAAGATGAAGGAAGAGGTGCCAGCTAACGCATTGGAGTAACAGGAATTAAGGGCAGCAATTGTTTCTTAAGCAGGAGAGGAAGTTGTTTGTGCTGACTATTCCCAAGCACTAAGGAAAACAAATAAGGTGCAAGAAACTGTCTGGGAAGGACTCTGTGCTTAAACCCCGACTTCACATGTTTATTCTTTAACCTAAAGGTACATACATTCAAATTTAAATAAAAGATAGGGGTTTTTTTGTGTTGCCACTGCCCAGGAGAGGTTTCTCAGGTCCTTTATTTTGCCAGGACTTTGCCAGTGACAAGCAGAACCAGGACTGGGTCCTGCTGGTGCCACCAGAGTGCWGGGAAATGGTGCTCAGACCAAGGGGCTGGGGGTTCCTGCACAAGGTGGGCTGGGCACTGAGCCCAAAAATGCCTTTTTAGGGRCCTGCTGCCCTCAGACAGGGGACAGAGATGCTGGCAAAAGCACCACCTCAAAACAGCACAGCCATGGGAGGGAAATGAAYACAGCTCAAACACAGCTGAAGTTTGGGCTAAAGAGTGACAATTCCCAGCCAASAGAGGCACCAAAAACCATTATCCTCTTCAGGGAACTGGTACAGGTAGAACAAACGAGAAGAAAACATTCAGTCCATAAAATAAACATACCTGCATTTTGTTTTGGTGTGGTAAGGTCTGGTTCTTAAAATGGTGTAGTTTTAGGCAGGAAATCCAGCGTGGCTGTGCAGCAGATCTGTTACCTGTGCTGCAGGTGTCAATAAATGAAAACGCTGCAGTCAAGCCCAGGACATCAGAGGCAGAATTTTGCCAGCTCAGTAATGTTTTAGCAGTCATGCACTGCAGGATCTGCTGTTTGCTCCCCATCACAGGGATGGGGTCTCTCCCAGCACACAGAGCATTACCCAACAGCAGCAGGATTTCCTGAGATTCCCAAGTAAGCCCAGAGAGAAGTTTCTATCAACCTTTGAATTCATGATTTGATGTGAATGTGGCCATTATTTCTGAAAGCTTCTAAAGCTGTATTTCTGAAAAAAGCAAACTGCATATAGAAGAGATATAACAAATACAGAAGGAAGAAAGAAGAATGAATTTCCTCCTGCTCCCAGCTGAGACAAAGCTCTTCAAYATCATTACTTATTAACAAATTAACACATCATCATATATTAACATAACCTCATCATCAYATTTTAACAGTAACTCCCTCTTCCTTTCACAAAGGCTTCTTCCACCTGCAGCTCAGCAGATCTTAAATTAGGGAATGTTCCTTAAAGATGCCCAGCAAATTAATAAAAAGTCATGCTAAGAACTTTGATAGGAGACCAGTATCTYTATCAAGATTATCCTGCTTCCAGTCAAAATGTTTCAAATTCATAAGCATGTGAAAAACTGTGATATTCATTAAGTCTTACAGGCAAATCACTACCTCACTGCCTTCAGCTTTTTTACTTTATTTATGCCTAAAAAAACCTCAGCTTGCTTCATTTTCTCTCCTGCCAAAGCAGTTTCTCCCAAGTTACAAAAGCTGGGACAGAGCTGCTCAGAGGTTGCTGCAGGATACAATACAATGAGAAATCAAGTTTTCTCTCCTTTAACAAAACCTCTGTCGAGGTATTCTGTTGTGATACAGCAGCCTTTTTCTGGACTTGGTGCTCCAAAGAGCCCCTTCCTTCCCTGAGTGCTCAGCTGGAATGTGAATCACACAGCTCATCCTCCATCCCCACCATAAACACCATCAGAGTTCCAAATCACATTGAAATGTCACTCACACCTTTGCAGCTCCAACAAGTATGAAAATATGCAAAGAAGGGGCTGACTTTGCCCTTTAACCTATGACAGAACAGGTAAAAGCACAGTCAAAGAAATTTCATACAGAAATTTTTATTAATTTTTTTTTTTTAATCTTTGCAAATTTGTGCTATAGGAGAGCCCTGCAGCTGCTGGGAAGCCCCAGGCTGACATGGAGCAGCTTGCTGGGAATCTTTTCCAGCTGTTTCCTAATTTCCCAAACYTCCACTCATCCCCATCTCCCTCTTGCTGTCCCACATTTCAGGAACATCCCCACTGGCAGCTCAAGAGCTTTTTCTCTCTTAGAATTTCCACACATCCTCACTCTCCCCAACACATCACTCTTCAAATCTCTTTTTCCTCTGTCATCTAATAGTTTTATTTACATGGCTATATTTAAATCCGCTAAAATAGAAATGTTCAGGATACAATTTCCATTTTGATTTTTACAAAAWGGAGCTACAGCTAGCTGCAAACAGAGCTGTCTATTGCAGGTTTTAGTGCCCATTGGCTTAAATGTAAATCTTGCACCACGCAAGGTCATTCCATTCCACAGGCAGGAGATTTAAGTTTCTATTACAAAATATTTCATTTCCTCACATAGTGAAAATGAAGTGGTTCACTCTGATCATCTAAGGACAGTAAGCTTTTGGATCTGATAACATATTATTTAAACCTGAACTGAGTGCGCCACTTTGGCAAGAATGAGATGACATAAGAGATATTTTAGAAGGTGCTACAAGTAATAGAGCATTACCAAACAGCCACTGCAGTGCTTTGAAGTCCCCARAAAACCATGTCAAGGAGCAAGAAAACCTCTCTACAGCAACACAGTAGAAGGCAGCCAGAAGCCTWCTAAAACAGCAACAACAAAAAGCAGCTCTGGAAAATTAATGCTAGCAGAATAAAGGTRTAAAAATCAACATCTGTAATTCTCTAAATCAGAATTAAATAACCTTAATTTAAGAAGAAGGAAGGAAACTGAACTGAATTCTGAGACATTCTGATACTGGGATGTGTATCAAAGGAGTTTAATGCTATCCAGGTAATTCCCTGCAAATATTCAGAWTAATCTCCTTAAATATCCCTTTTGGGGCCAAACATCATAGGTAGGTGTTTATACTACACATAAAATATGWTGATCCTACCTAAAGCATATTATCAGTTGATTCTGTGTCCTCCTGCCTCACCCTCCCACCCTGTGCTTACCAGGTTTGTTAAAAAAAACCCAAAAAACCCTAAACTCTTCCATACATGATTACCCTTTTATAACCCAACTTCTCTCTGAGCTTATAAATTATGGGGGAAAACAACAAACAAAAAGGACAGTCACACTTGATTCCCTTTCACCTTGACCTCTACCAACAAACGCTGARTTCTCATACCTGAGCAAATGAGGTGCTCCATGCCTCACAGGTTAACTGATTGTACTCACACGACAACTAAAGGTGCCAAAAGGATATTTCTGCAATCTCTTACATCTTATGAGCCCGACAAATATGAGATATGCCATCCCAGCCCAGTATGCACTTGCAGACACCTCACAATGATGAGTTACAGGACTGGGCTGTGCCAGCTGAGGAGCCCTAAAAGGCCCCAGTAACAAGAATATTGTGTTAATTGCAAGTCACAATGTCTGTGTTCTCCAYCATAAAATGAGCAAGAACTGGTTATTTCAGGCACAATAATGTTGAGTCACCACTAAGTGATGCAAGGATTTCAACCCCATGAACTTGGGTTGGGATTATAAACAGAAAATGCACAGTTATGGACAGCACCGCCCTGCTGAGGCTCAGGTGGAGACTCACAAAGCCTCAGTAAAGCCAACACTGGCCTATAGCATTGAGAGGCCTGGCCATCAAAGCCTTTCAACCTGGAATCCAAAAGTGAATTTTTCAATTCAGCCAAATTCTGGCCACAGCCATGGCCAGAGCTGGGGATTCGGGCTGCGAGGTTTCGGGGGAGGCTTCACCTGACACACACACAGAGCAGGGGCACATCAACCTCGCTGGAAGGAAACCTTCACCTGCTSTGCCAAGAGAAATCAGCTCATGTCAGTGCTTCCACAGGGCCCTGCCAGCCTTGGCTGTGCAGCTGCTGCTGGAGAAGGGCAGTGCTGACCCAGAGATGCTCCCGATGCCTGCGGCGGGGCCGTGCCAGCGTCTGCACACACAGCTGAGCTCCGGGGCTGCACGGCCCCGCCAAAACTAGCTGGGACATATTCTATTAGAGATGATATTGCTTTTGCTCCAACAAGCAGCAACTCTATTGAGATTGGCTAATTCAATTTTCCCCATCTTATCAGATTTCTTTTTAATGAAACTGAACAATAGTTTCATTTGTTATGTTATTAGTTTTCCCAGTGGTAGCGGCGAGACTAACTCGGTTGAAAGCTAAACAACAGCGTTGTGCCAGYGTTGACTGTTTATCATCACCACGTGCCAGCTCCATATTGCAAAGTTGCCTTAGCCCATTCCTTTCTGTTTGCATCCCATCCGTGGGGATTCACAGCTCCGAGGTCATCTCCCCGCTCCATCTATTGCGTGGATTAGCATGTGCACACATCCAAGCCCCTGAAGGCATCTGAAATTATCTGGGATGTCAGTGATAGTGGGATACTTCAGACTCAAACATTTTTTTTTTTTTTCAGGAGAAGAAATTATCATTTTAGACGTTCACGCTTATAGTTCTCGTTAAATAAATATCTTGCAGCACAGGCTATGCAGGGTTTTCAGCTGAGAAAAAAACATCCAAATCCTCCTGTTGTGTTTATCAACTCCAAATCCTTTCATCAATTAACCTCCAGAGGTGCTCGAAAAAGTTGCTATTCCTTCAGTTAAATTCCTGCTGCTTCAGCTGATTTATCACATTACAAAGACCTGCGCCGTGTTGGTGTTTGCAGGGAAATTGTATTGAGAAGGCAGGCTCATTTGCATGAGGCTTGCTGAGAWTTTTTTTTWWTWWTTTTTTAAGCTCTCTTTACCTTTAAACGCAAATTTCTTTTTTTACCTTTAAAAGAAATGTTGTGTTTGATCTATGCATTTACTGGTGGTGAGAAGAGGAGCTCGCCAGCTTCTGCATAATAAACCCAGTAGAACATAAATTCAGGGAAATGGCTCAGAATATGCAAAATCACCCTTTGGCCTTAGCTCTCAATGTCTCATTTGGGTGGGGCAGATCCCCATCCAAATCCAGAGAGGGAATTGCTCAATTGACCATCTCCAGACAGATCCCCTCACAGTGGTGTCCAGCACAAAGGAGCTCAGCTCACAGAAAGGATTAAAGACACRGCCTGAGATGCACACCCAAACCATGGCATGAATTGACCTCTTGGCCTGCAGGTACCCCTGTTTCCCACCCTCTCCTCCTGATCCTGAGCCCAGAATTTGCTCCCAAGCCTCATCACCACCACCTGCTCATCTCCTGTGGAATCTGCAGCCAGGAGGAGCAGGGGCAGGTGCTGCCTTCAGCCGAGATTCTGCTCCCAGAGCAAAGGCACACAGTGACACAGTGCCTGGAAAGGGATTTTTTTTAATAGTATTTTTACAGGAAGGAAATTGTTTTYACAGTTGTCACCAGATTATACATGAACAGTGTCCAGCTTCTTCCTGCTCGGGGAGTTTTCAACAGCCAAAGATGTCCTGTTAACATCCTCAGCTCATGGCACTTTAGGATGCAAAATCCCACGAGACAAGAAATGCYTTTCATGACTAAACTAGACCAAATTCTAGCCCCCTCATGTTACAAAGAACAAGCAGAATCAAAGACCCTTTCTAATATCAATATCCTTCTGTTTTTAAAGTATTTTAGGCTATGAAATCTCTATTCTTGGCCAGGTTAGCAATGGCTAAGCTGCAGCAAGAGCCAGAGGCATCCCTG
>NW_026623527.1:213000-232134 GCF_030028575.1 Malurus melanocephalus
GGGTTTCCACAGAGCAGCAGAAGGGGTTTCCACAGAGCAGAGGTGCTCCCTGAGAAGAAGTCACCTCAATTCTAACTGGCAGCACACCTCTGCCCCCACAGGAGCAATATTCCAATATAATTCCACCTCAGTGCTGAAATCACCTGCTGTAATTCTATGTTCAGCCTATCCAGAACAGCACCAAGGACTCCAAATATGATCTCAATAACAGACTTTTTTTCCCCCCAAGACTAACATTATCCTACAAATAAATAAACTAAACAGTTACAGCAGGAATGTTAAAGCATTCAGCAAATGTTCAATATTAAAGGTACTTAAATATTTACTCCTGGAGCAACACCAGAGCTCACAGTGTGCATTTAAAAAAAAATAATTATTTGCATTACAACAGCACCTGGGAACCCAGTCACAAATAGGACCCTATCGTGCAAACACTGAACAAAAAAAAAGACAGTCTCTGAAAAGCTTTTAYACTAAAAAGAGCTGTGCAGTAATTTCAACTGCATGTTATTTCATTCCCAGGGCTGAGCCCCYGGTGCTCAGCTGCATGAGACAGTAAATATATTCTTACTCTGAGCACCCCATACATAAATTAAAAGCACAAGGACTCTATGCATCACTGGCCAGCTCTTACCTATCACAATCCYTCATTGTTTCACATGAAAGAGCAAAGCTGAGACTATTTGTAACACRCTTTTGGCAAATCAATTCCAATTGTAACACCATATTTTACATATATATAAAATATTTTTTAGCATTTCAACACTAAATCTGTTTTTTTTCTTCAAAGCTCTTCAGTTCTGAAGATGTACAAACCAGTGTGTTTTGTGATTGATTAGAAGTCTGTTGCAACGTGGTGTTTGCTTACAAAACATTCTGGGCCACACCAGTGATGAACATTTTTTTTTTTTCCTTTTGGCTGAATAATAATTAAGATCAAATAAACTATATGTTCCAGAGGTACACAGGAGTAAAACAGGAAGGTTCTGCTGTACCCCACCTCTAAATCCTGCAGGTTCCAATTTATGCTGGTTAGGGAAAGCAGAGATAACAGTTTGGAAATATAAAACACAGTYGTACAAAATAAACCCCAAGACGTGCAAGCGCTGCCTTTTTGTAATTGCGCAGATCATTTAAAAAATATAAATACAAAAATGTAACTCAGCTTCTGTAGTTCTAAAGAAACAACCTGTGACCAATAAATCAGAAAGCTGGGTATCTTCTGCTTGCTAGCTTAGTCTGCCAAACAATTATGCAGTGAAATGTTCTAATTGCACTTTGATTTTAATGTTAAAACCCATTTCCATAATTTCAGTGGATCTTTACAACACCGTTTAATATTTGCCAATGAAGTAAATGAGCTGCAAGTAACATTCACAGATGGTTCATGTTTTCCATTAAGTCTGCAAGCTAAGAATTTCTTTGTTTACAATAAAAAAATAGCAAAAAACATGGATAAATCTGATGAAGGGGAACCCTACCCCAGCAGGGAAGGGACAGCCTCAACACCTCCAGGTGCTCCTGAGCTCCTCCACCAAGAAAAGACACATTTTTCTTACAAGAGAAAACAAAACCTTGATGAAACAAGGAGTTTTGTAGCAAACTTGCTGCTTTCTAAGCCTGAAGTTTGGGGTACAACTGCTCTATGTTTGGGTTTAATAAACCAGAGCACTTCAGCCTAAGCTGGTGGGGGAGACACAGAGCCAGCTTCTCACACACTCACAACCCATCATCTGGACTTCTCTGCTTGAGATTAGGGAGCARCACTCCCAGGGATTTTTGTCTCTTTCTGTTTTTATAAGAATAATTTATATCAGCATAAATCCAGAATTGGCAGCCCAGAAATGTTTCAAAGAAGAATACCTGCCCTTCTTTCTGCCATACTTTTTTTCTTATTTTTATTTATACAGCAAGGTTTGACTGCTGCACTATTTGAAGTGGCATCATCCTGACATCCTAACCAGTTTAAATTATATTGACCCAGGGCTCCCACAGCAGCTATTGATTGATCACAGTAGGAATTGAGCAGAAAAGGAGAAGAAAGGTCAAAACAATGATGATCTTAAAGCTGTACTTTTGTGCAAGTGTCTGCCTTGAGTGGGAATACAGCCTGCAGCTGATGGTGCTGTCAGAAAGGGGCTGAACACACTGAGATGTTCATCCACCTTTCTCATGCAGCACAGAAAAGTTGAAGCACATTAACAGGGACTGAATAAAATCCTGCAAATGCCTCAGTGGCAAGAAGTCACCGTGATTCAAGGGCCTTGGACCTGCTCTGGTTTGGGATTTGTTTCAAACACAATGTTGGGAACGATCCTTTCCCATTTCAACTTTCCCTTTTTGTCCAAYCCTAGTTTTTCCCTAAATATTAAAGAAGGGTAATCAAAAGGTAAATGTAGAGGGGATGCACACACATCTTTTAAAGAARGGCAGGGAGAAGCCCTGCTGCCAAACTCAAAGTGCTGAACTCCCACTGCAGCATGGGGGATCTCTCCTCATGTGTGGGGCTCAAAGGGGTTCTTTACAAAGCCATTCCCCTCAAGAGCTCCCCCACTTTGAGGCAATAGCTCAAACAGTACACAAATGTGCTACTGCTACACAAAACCAGCTCAAATGTGCACAAACAGAACCAGCAGTTCTGCATGGCACAACATTAAACTCTAATATAACAGGCAAGAACATCATGATGGTTGTTTACCACTAACACAAACTGCTGCTCAAGTACTGCATTTGTGAGCATCACTGCACCTTAAACATTAAAGTTCCTGGACACAGTCTCCAATTAGGCTTCTTAACACCAAATATATCTAATTTGTTTTTTTCCATTCTATAATACCCATGTTTCAGGCTAGAAGTGATGGCATTTTTCACAATTATTTATGTCTAAAGCTATCACTGACATTCCAAGCAAAAGAAAGAAAATAAAAACTGGTTTTGTGCTCACAGGAACACATTTCCTGTTTTCAGAAACTCCAATTCCAGTGTGCAGACTCACAGTTTCTACACAGTAAGTCTCATTTTGGGGATGCAGCAGAATTAGGCAGCACAAGTGTGTTTTCATCTTGAAACYAAAAACCAAACCTGCTGCCCAGGTGGGTGTGATTTCTGAGAGCACCAGGCTCACAACAGCCACCTTCAAAGCACCAGAGCCCCCACCCAGCTCCTGTGCATTCACAAATCCTGCACATGATAAAGCACTTAAAATTCACCCTGCAATCATYCCTGCAAGAAAAGGTGGACATAAACCGTCAGAGATGGGTACTCTTAACCCCAGGGGCAGCATAAATTCCATACAGTTCCTCTCCACTCTATTTTAGTGCCTGTGCAAATACTYTTTGCCTTCAAATGAAACACGTGCAGTGAAACCACAAAGCCTCATTAAGGAGTGCTGGCTCCTTGCACCACTTCAGACAATTGGAAATCTCAGCAGCTCAGACATTGCCTATTATTTTTCTCTTCTGAGCACAGCACAGAGAGCAGTGAGGACCCACTGCCTGCGTCTGGTCCTGAGTCATCATCGAGACATGGTAACTTCCACGTTTATTTCCAAGCTGCATTTATAGTTTTATCTGAATATGAGGTGCTCAGAGCGTGGTGGATTACACTGAAAGGTTGTCTCTGTGTGATGGCATCGTGTTTCCCATCCAGGCTTCCTCTGCCTGCTGCCTACAGGCAATGATCCCCTTCCACCAGCAGGCAAAGGAGGCCAGGGGCAGCCTGGAGGAAAAAAAATTAGATTTCACGGAGCACACTTCTGGTCAGAGCATCCAGCCCCGAGTCAAATGTTTCTGTAGGATGTGCCTTCTTTATTATTATCACACAGACATTTCTATTTCTGCTGCTGGYGTTACTGTCAGTAAAATCAGGGGCCAGGTATCACCTAAACCACACCAACAACACAGGAAAAACCCAGCTGCTGATACTGAATTAAAAGAGACTATCAGCAGCTGAAGGACAAACAGAGAAAGTCAAGAGGCCTTTGAGAGGGAATTTTCAACCCTATTCATGCTTTATGGGGTGGGGGTGCCCATGCATGATCCTCTCCTCTTCCTTTAAGGAGGGGCAGGAACTCCTCCAGGGCTATTTCCTTGTGCTTCTGCTGCTGGCTATAAGAGCCTGCTTCACAAATTAAGGACTTTTATCTTAATGCAGGACCACAGCTGACCCATTTTAACACCTCCTCCTCCCTCAGGGCTCACAGCTTTTTGTTTTTGGCCTTGCTGCCCTCTCCCAGAACTTAATTGGCACCTTCCAGCCAAAGCTAAAGAAGCCAAGGCAGGGCTTGCGCTCCAGTTTTTGGAGGTTCTCAAGCCAAAGTTAAACTTAAATCACTGAATTTCCAGTCAAGCTCCTCAATGACATGCACTGTAAYTAAAGGATGTACTCTCTGACACTCCCCCACTATCTGAGCAGGTTTGGGGCAACAATATTTGTTCACTTTTCCTGGATGAGTCGGMGTTATTAACCCACTGACAGTCCTGGGCTCTAGCCCTGTTTGAGCAGCACACACACTGCAAGGGACAGGCAGCAAGAGTGAGACAAAATGCCACTGCAGGAGGCACAAATGCCCTCAGATCCATCTGAAATCACGGACAGCAGCATTCTCTGTGCCCTCTGTGCAGGTGGGGATGGTCAGCACTGTGCTTTGCCCTCAGCATGGAGAAGAAGGCACACGTTTGTTAGGCCTGAAGGTACCTTTACAGCAGAATACACCCCTTTTCTAGGTATTCCTCAAAACTCAGTATTTGCACTGAAATTTTAACTTTTGTAAGCCTCACGTGCCACTAGTGTTAATTGATTAAATTGCTTAGAAACCACCAGTCCCCACTTATTTCATCTTTCTCAACCAAACACATTTTTTTCCCTCTTGCTTAGAGGAGCCTCCCCGTTCCATTTCTCACCACCCTTTTCCCTCTTTCTCTGGGTGAATTACCCCAATTCCACGACACTGACTCTGCACAAAGTGCTCCTGCAGCACCACAGTGAAAAAGGCCACCCTTGGTGACAGAGTGGCCTTGGCCACTGACAAATGCCCCTCCCAGCCACTCTGAACAGGACAGGGAGGATGGAAACACAAAAAGTTTGGGAGTGGAGATGAAGCAGGAGCATTCACCAATTACCAACCCAGACAAACATGATTTGACTTAAAGTAGGTGATATTAAACTCATGGCCAATTAAAATAGATGTGGATAGCAAGAAACAAACACAAAACCTAAGAATCCTTGGGGCTCCCATTCCCTTTTGTCCCAGTTCAACCTCCCTCCTTCCTCCACCTCCCCCCTACTCACAGCCATCTCCAGGACCAAGATTCTTTTTTTTTCCATCTCTCTACAACAGCTGTAAAGTAGAACAAACAGAAGTTTGTTTGCATCAAGCAACACTCACCCAGGCCATTATTTCCTTCGGGCACAAATGTCTTTGTGGACAGAATATTTTTCTCCCAAGAAAACCAAGAATAGGTTCTGAATCTCATAGGTCCCTCATGGCTGAGAGCCAACCCTACAGATACCTCACAACTCACACGAGCAGAAGGTGATGTGGTAGCAAAAAGCCTCTCCTTAATACCTGRCTCCTCATGAGCAGCTTTTCTTTGTTAGGACATCAACCCTGGAGTGTCCCTGAGAAGTTAAAAAAACCACAGGTGTAGCTCATTTTAGCTTTTTACCCTCAGGTGTAGCTCATTCCAGGTTTTTACCTTCAAGTGTAGCTCGTTTCAGGTTATCTTACTCCCTGAACAATAGCAAAATAAACAGTTCCAAGGATGGAAAAAATAGAAACAAACACTAGGAAAAAGAGAAAATCCAAGCCTGAAAAATTCCTAGTTATAAAATAATTGGGGAAAAGAAAAAAAAAAGTCTTGCATGTAGCATAAATCCATGAGACAGTGTCCAGATGTTTCAATTAATATAATTACAAGTGTATCCACTGAGCTGAATTTCACAGGTGAAGGCAACCTCTGATTTAGTGTCTCTGTGATATAAAATGTGAAATAAAATAAATAAAGGTGTCCCATTCTGTCTGAGTGATAATATGTGACTACAAACATTCTGGGTTACTGCATTTTACATGAATCTATGTCAGTATTTTTATCACACAACCAAGGAGTGTGCCCAGAATGAGCTTCACCATAACAGACCTGGTACATACAACAGCTCCTCAAGTATTGGGGACTTGGCTGAAGAGCTTTTGAGTTTTAAGGAATATATTTTTCTATAAAGCAGCTGCAGAAAATCAGCTGGTGACCTGTTTCTGACACACACTCTGCTGTATTATCCAGCATCATTTAAAGCACCACACAATTGAAATAAGAAAGTGGGAGACAAGGTTATATGATAATACTTGCTCCTGAGCCAGCCAAACTGCACAAGAATTTATTYTAAAATTTTATTTTGTTAAGGCTAAGCCCATTAAAAAAAAAAAAAAATCAATCTAAGTCTTCCAGCTTTCAAGTTTGACTATTTAGTTTAAACCAGTAAAATGTTCTACTTCTGRGCTGCCTTTTCAACAGCAGTTTCCAAACCAGAGGATCTCTGGAGGAAATTTGTAGTGAACACAGGATTGGGAAGAGTGTAGAGAGGGTTCAKGTTTCTGTTTGCCTGCCCTCAACCTGTTCAGGGGACTACCTTGTGTATGAACAGGATGGGAAGAAGACTGGTTAAAGATTTCTTCATGCAGAAATTTAACTTTTTGTCTGCCTATAAGACACTTTTCCTGTTTCTCTGGTARGCAGGGCCAGGAGAGCTTTACTGAGCTCTCTGACAGATTCTCCTGWACAGTCCAAGGGCTGCAGATTGAGGCAGCAGCTCTGTTATTCCTTTCTGGTCCTTGAAACCCCACTGGCACCAATGGGTTTGGCACAAACACAGCAACACCCAAACAGGAAAACACTGGTTTGCTTTTCCTGTGCTGCAAGAGTGAAGCAGAATTTTCTGCCAGAGCTGACAGTGAATATCCTAACAGTGTTATATTTGTATATAACATGATATGATATATGATATGTGATATAGGATATAACAATATGATATGATATGATATGATATGATATGATATGATATGATATGATATGATATATGATATAATATATAATGTAATTTAATATAATCCAATGTAATAATATACCATAATAAATATAATATAATATATAACATACATAACATAACATAACATAATTAATTCATATAATCATTCATATAGTTCATATAATCATTCATATAATTTATATAATATATATAATCTTATAACTACATTAAATATATAGAATATTATAATTACATTCTATATAATATAAATGGCAATGAGCTGTGTTGAGACAGGAGAAGAGCAGCATTCCTGCAGCTGCTGGCTGTGTTATCAAGGTCACCGTGGGGCTGATGCTGCTGCTTTTCCACCACAGAATTAATTCCAACCTCCCATTCCAACCCTGTGCCAGGCTGGCTCAGCCCGGCTGAGAGAGAAGCTGCTCCAYGGCTCCCACAAGGAGAATGATAAAATGCAGCCTACCTATTTTACAGCCTTGCTTTTATTTTTAAAGCTGGTGCTTTGAGCTGAGGTTGTTTTAAGAGTCTGCTACCCAAGGGAGCAGCAGTGCAGAGGCAAATTGCYCTCATTGGCAAATACAAATTTGAGCTGAGGAGCTGAATGCTCTCCTTGTCTGCAGTCAGTGGCTAAACARGCCCAGATTTGTTCCAGCGGGAGATCACCTGCAAGTGCCAGKTCCTGAAGGCAGAGAACCATGGTTAAATATCCCCAAAATGGTACAAAATGTGTTTTGCTGACTCCCTTTGGCCCTCACTGATTCAGCTGAGCCCACGGTGGGGCAGGGGGAAGAGCCCAGTGTCTGTGTTTGAGGAAAGTAAATGAAAAGTGATGCTGCTCTCGTTGCCAGGAATCTTGTTACTTATGAAATGGGGTATTAAAAACAGCTTAGAGCAGCCAAGAATAATTATTTAACTTGAATTCTTACTAAATTAAGTGCTTAAGAAGTTCAGGGGAAGTGGCATGTCAGGAGACCCAGATTCRAGCCTGTGATTCTTCTATATCCCCACTTTTCTTACTTCTTCATATTTAAAGTACTTAATTAATCTATACAGAGTTTTTAATACAATACAGTTGATTAACGCTAGTAATTTCAGTGCCTTTTTAATATAACAAATCTCTTCTGAGAAATGTTCCCAGTTAATGATCTGTGTCATTTTTTAAAGTTTGCCTTCTGACTAATTTTAGTGGAAATATCATTAAATTCTTCATTATACTTATTTATAGCGAGGGCTGAATCGGATTTCAGATGTTATGATTTTACCATAATAAAGACCTACAGCTCTCAAAACACGCTGCTCTGCCTGCTTTCGGAGCTCTGATGAGAAGTTTTGGAGCTAAGAGTAGTTCAAAAAGAAAAAGCAGCAATGAGGGGGAGGTTTCTGTGCCATTTTGAGGGCAGTGAGTGTGCTGATCCCTGCTGCCTCTGCCCACAGCTCTGCAAAACCTCCCGTGGATCATTTTGGTGTTTGCACCATGGCATCCGCTCCCCAGGACATCATCCAGCTCCCCACACTGTGCTGGGGCTGAGCTGGAAACTGCGGCTCTGGGAGGATGGAGAGGAGTGAAATGTGAAATGCACCCCTCCTGTGGGGTCGGGGAGTGCTGGAACTCCTCTGCTCTTCCCCAGAGCAAAATTGWGGATGTTTCCTCCTCCCCACGTTTGCTGTGTCCCCTCTCTCACCAGRACAGGGTTGTACCGGGTCTGGTGGCACAGCACATCCCAAAGGGATTCGGGGGGATTAAAAACCCGCCCCAGCAGTGAGCCCAGCACAGGCACAGCTGCCCTGGTGGCCACAGGGACACCTCTCCTGGCCAGCCCCGGAGGGCTGAGCAGGGGTCAGCAGTCACATTTCACCAGACAAAGCTTTTGTCAACAGCCTCTCCCCCAAGCTTTTGTCTGTTATCTTTTATCTTGGCTAAGAAATAAGGCAAAAATATCTGTTTCCACACTTTATTTTTCTAATATCATTGTTTTCACCAGCTCTACAGTAAATAAAGACAAAGTAAATGCTGGGCTCTGCTTTTTAAACAGAACTGCTGGGGGGTTTCTGGACAGCATGCTGTTCTGACCTGGATGTGCAACAGAAATCACTTCATCCACACACAGCCCGGGTGTGCAGAGAGAATCATTCCATGACACATGGATTTTACTAGATTTCCCCCAAAATTTATAGAGTCAAAACTCATAGAACTTTATGGGTTTAGTGTTCATTGGTCCATCTTTGCATAGTTCTTGGTATTTGGGTTTCTATTGGATCTGGATTTCTTCGCCCCTGATGCTGATTAAGTCCTTCTTATCTCTCTTTTCCCAGATCAGGTGCCTCAGACCATGGCAGGGGTGAGGTTTGGTACTGATGTTCTGTTAGCTGATGGCTCTTGATGGCCACTGATGGTCACCAATGGCCACTGATGGACAAATGGCCACTGATGGTCCTTATCTTTCGTGTTTCTCCCACTCTGTTGAGCAGTGAAGCTCCTCGGCTTCACCTGGTGGAACAATGCCCTGGAAAGAAAATCCAACACCTTCCCCCAGGGCAAAGGCAAGCAAGAACTTTGACTAAAGTTATATAAAAATGTTCAAACTGGTAAGTTTCCCAACAAACCGCTGTGGAGGTGCTGAGTGTGCCAGCTCAGCCTCCCTGCCTGGCATGGCCAGACTCAGGAGCTCTGCACCCTATAGTGAACAAAGCACTTGGGATTTGGAGAATCAGCTGGGACAGCCATCAGGGGACAGCAGGAATTCCTGACCAGGTGACAGAGAATTCTCAGGCACAGCTGAGTGGGAAATGTAAAGCTGTGAGTGTAAACCATCGTCAGAAATGATGTGAAACTCCAGCACCGTTATGCATCTTCCTTTACTTCTTATCACTCCACAGAGCACGATGTTTTCCTCATCATTATATCAGATCTTGAATTAAAGCAAATTCCTTGTTAGGGGGGTGAGGGCTTTGCTTGGTCGGATTTTTTTAATTGCTGCTTTTAAATTCCACTGAAACAACGAGTAAACAAATAAAAAACCCGTTAGAAGGAGGCGGCTGGGCTGAGATGAAAGTTTTACRGCGCCGAGCTCGGCTTTCCAAAGCGGCGCATCCACTCGCCGGGTCATTAGCACGGCACAAACGAGCAGCATTACAACTCGCGTCGTTTGCAAGATTTACCAATATTTCAGTGTCTCGACAGCGACGTTCCAGCCGGAAAGCTCCCCAAAAGGCGCTTAAACCTCGGCAAGCCCTGCTCCGAGCGGCTGCGGCTGCATTTCCCCGTTACGAGCGCGTTTAAAGCAGCGCTGCTGGGGACAGATTTGGGGCTGCTGAGGGGACCAGGGACAGGGCAGGGGACATGCAGCCCTTCCTGCTCCTTTCCAAGGGTGTGAGGAGTCCGGGGAACTCGTTCCATGTGYGGATTCCCTTTCAGGCTCTGCCTGGGAAGATCCCCCCAAGAAGCCGCWAATGCTGATTGCGATCCGGGCTCGATAGCTCCGCTCCTTTGAACGCGTCAAGTTGATTTCATGCTGAATAAAGGGGAACCTTATGGCTGTCACAGCGCTCTATATCACTCAGGGGCTGAGAACAAAGGCTTTAGAGCCCGAATGGCTGCGTCTGCCACGTGGCYGGGCTGCAAAGAGGGAAATGAGAGAGCCTTTGTGCGCTCACAGCCGGGGTGAACCTTCCTTGGGAGCACGGGGTGGCTGCAGACAGGGCTCCAATTCTGTAAAATCACTTCTCATGAAGGTCCCCAGCAATGGGGGAGACACTCTCGGGGAAGAATGGCTCTGCCAGGCTGTTRGGGATCTCCCCTCTGCCTGTCCATCCCCTTTTTGCCAGCTTTCTCCTGAAAGATATCCATTGCAACCAGTTAAAAATGAGCCTGAAGGAATTCCTGCTCTTTAAAATCAGATTGATATACTGAGAGACACAATYTTTAGGGTATTCTTTGGTCTTCTGTTTGTTTTGTTTGGGTCTTTTTACCAGCTCCAGAAGCTGTGTTATGCTCCTTAAAATCTTTGCTCGCTGTTTGATTTTCTCAGGCTCCTCATTTCATTTTAGGAGTTGTAAAAAAAAAAGAAAAAAAAGGCTTTAAGAAGAAATTTAAAAAAAAAAATCCCACTGAGTTGAGTTACTTAGGCAAACTGCTTCTCCTGGATCAAATACAAAAGTGAGGTTTCAGAAAACCTTCATAAACTGCACCATAGGAATTCAATTACCACCAAAAACAGTGCAATCACAGTTGCTCTCTTTCACAAGTAACCTTTAAAACTTTAATCATATTTCCAGTAAAGCCAACTTACCAACAAAGAACTCCACACGTAGGGGAAGTCCCAGATGTTTTATAGGTGCCCATCATGTGAAATTTCCCCAAACCTCTGCATCTTGGGGSTTTTTAAGTTTTAAGGTAAACTCTGACAGACCCAAGGTATGGCACTGTACCCTTCACTAACAGTAAAAAGTCTTTCGTATCACTCTCTAGCACGTTTCTTTTATTATTATGCAGCGAAGGTGTGTCCTGTGGCATTTTTTCTGTTCAGCTATAAGCTACTGGCAATTTTTCTATTCACGGGGAGATAATTAAAAGTGACTTGAAGAGCTAAGCCTCTAAACTTCCTGACAAGACTGTTGGTTCTCTTCTCCTGCACAAATCTTTGTCCTTTTCCTCCGCATTATCATCAGATTCACAGAAGAGCTGCTTTGCTTTCACAGTTGAGATTCTAAGGAAATTCAGTTTTCAATTACTCTTAAATAACTCACCTAGGCTGGGCTGTTATACAAAATGTTCTGGGAAGCATAAGGTCAGAAAACATTTAATTAATTTATCCTGTTCGTTGTGGAGGAATGCAACTCAGAGGGAGAAAAGCCTCAATTCTTCAACGTTTTCTTCAAGGTCAAATTTCTTTTTTAGGGCTGAAAGACAAAGAAATATGCAGAAATATGGGAAAAGGGAGTGAGCACCCTCCTTTCCAGGTGAGGGAGAGGAATAGCTGCAATCCCATGGGACTGGGCTGTCCCTTGTGAAAGGAATGAGAAGGGAGTATCTTTACAAACAGACTGACTCTGGGGGTAAGAGAAGGTTGGTACTGGGAGATAGAAGGAAACAATGGGAAGGATTTCCATAGGAATTCCTTTGATTGACTTATCTCAGACTGTGTTAATGGACTACAGGAGCAGAGACACAGAGATGGATATTGAAAGGGAGCAATGTATGATAGAAGGGGGGTTTCATCAGGCGTTTTGGGGAGCCTGAACCTCTCAAGTACCTCAGCCAATGGGGAAAGAGAGAGGGAACCGCGGCCGGGAAATTGGGATGAAAAGGGGCTGCATTCTCTATGAATCTGAGAGACCCCATGGGAAATGCCCACGACCTCTCCCTTTATTCATGAATAAAGTTGCCGGACTCCTCTGTCTCCTTTTTGGAMATAAACCTCTGGTGCTTGTGGATTAATTTTCCTGACACAATGGGGACTTGTCTGGGAGCTGAACCTGGGACCTTGTCCCTTGTCCCCTGGTGTCCCTCACCAAAGGATTGCTGTGGCTSCAGTGTGATTCAGCAGCTGTGACCCTTACACAGAAAGGGGACACACCCCGAGGTGTCACACAGCCCTGAACCCCACAGGACAGAGCCTGTGCCTCCCTATGGGATCCCTGTGCCTGTCCCTCACCAGCAGAACTTGGGAGTTCCCTTCTCAGGCCAYGCCCTGGGATGTGTTAATAACCCTGAGGGGTTGCATTAGTGTGCTTTAGTGTGTATTCAGTATATTTGATGATATCTTTATTATTTAGTTGTGTTGGCTGTTTGAYACATTTCTCTTTTTAACCAATAATCCATCAAACAGAGATTCCATCCCAGCTTTATCGAGGTGCATGGCCCCAGTTTAACCCAGGGAAGGCTGGGGTAGCTCAGAGTGGGTTTGATGGGTCCAAGCTGAGCTTCCCAAGGCTCCAAGGGAATGCTCATCATTCCCTCTGTGTGTGCCCAGCAGGGGCAGTTGGGAATTCTCCTGCTTTGGTGGAGTTTTCAGCCAAAGAGGAAAATGCTCTCAGCAAATTCAAAACTCTTTTCTCCTAACAAATCACCCAGTGAATGAATCCGATGGGCCAGGATCAGAATAAAGCTGTGATATATGCAAAATGCACACAGCTGCCCCAAACTTATCTTTGCTCTAAAATCCTGAAATTCTGCCTCCCTGATAAAAAATATTTTTAGCCCTAACTTTTAAAAAAGTATCCATTTGTTTTTAGGCATCCACACCTGAACTTACAGAAACCAGATGACCTTAAATGCTTTGTGCTCTGGGCTGAACCCTGCAAATGAGCAAATTTAAASTGTTATCTCTTCTCTGATTAAAATGCACTGTTGATATTGTTGCATGCTCRTGCTTACACCACAGAGAATGGAAAACACCCACTTTTTAACTCTGTTTTGTTGCAGTGTGTTCACAAACACCAGAGACCTTAGGATGTTTTCCTTTTAGCAGCTTCAAGGAATTTAAAATTCCTCGGACCTACTCACCCAGCAGTCCTCACTCAACACTCAGTGCTTTTCCCTCTGCAGACCTGCAGCATTGCCACCACATTTTTTCCTTTTCCTTTCTTCTTTACTGTTTATTTTAATCTTTAAAAGCAATTCTGGCAATATGGAGAAGGAAAATGAAGCTTAAGTTTAGGAGTGTAATTAAGAGGGAGAAGAACTTTTGTGTTTGTGGGGAGTGCGTGGGAATCTCACAGTAAAAAAAAAAAAATAAAAAAGGAAAAAAAAAAGAGTTCTAAATTTTAAAAAAATAAAGTTAGAACTGTCCTTTGTGAAAGTTCTGGGCAAATAAGTCTCCCAAAGTTGGACTGTACCTCTTAACAGTCTCTTAAAACCCTGAGAGGGTTTTGTCCAAAGCAACTTGAAAACACATGAAAATTCTCATTAAAATAAAGCAACTRGCATTTGGGGAGTTTCAAATAATCCTGTCTGTACTGTGGAGTGTGGTGACAATGCTCTGAAGATCTCCCACTCAGTTTGGGCAAATCAGCTGGCACCAATTCCTCCAGCCCTTCAACAGGAGCAAGTTGCTGGGTTTTCATTTTCCCAAATCCTCAGTTGCCTGATGAGGATTGATTTCCCTGGGGATTTGTTTCTTAGGGGTTCCAGTAATGACATCCTATTCTCCTGTCCCCAATCCTACACTGGGCTCCACACAGGTRTAAAATCCTCTGCAGTGGTGACAGGATCAGGCTGACTAAGGGACAAAGAGACAGACAGCTGGGGGAGAGCACGAATTTGCATGTATTTCCATTATTTTGGCACCGGGCAAAATGATTTCTGTATTGACTTCCCCTCAAAGCCACYGAGAATAAAGCTATAAAAGAAGATTATCAGAAAGTAGGCCATGTTGCTCTGCTTATCATATTCATGTTGCCACTTCTTATTTTCCAGAGGTAGGAGATTCCGGGGTGGATTCAGAGGGGATGGCTGATGCAGCACACTCTGGATTCCTCTGAATCCCAGGGCACAGGCGATGTCCTCACATTCCAGGGGTTAGGGAYGGTCCTTGCCATGGGAATCAGGCATTAGGGGCCAGCTCTGGGTGAAGATGGGACAATGTTGAATTTTTATAGTGTGGCCTAGCAGAGGGTCATGTTTAAAAACTAAAATTAAAAAAAAATAACAAAAAGCACACGTATCAGAATCTAGAGACATCCCACAGGAATTTCTTTGCTCTCTGGCAGAATTTACCAGCTGTAGCAACATGCAGATTTCTCTCTCTATTCTTAGTGTATGAGAACTGCCAATAAAAGCTGCTTTTCAGCTTCACAGATATATTTTTTTTTTCTCTTGCCTGCTATTTTTCCTGAAAGAACTTTGTTTGCTTTTTAACTGTGAAGCAACGGGGCCCCAGAAATTTCAAGTGTGTGATGAAACCACGGTTGCAGAGCTCATCAGCTGAGTCTGTGAATTAACAATGCCTGGATCCCCGGGCCATCATTCTTCTCAAAGAACAGAGGAGCTGGATCATTGCCCTTCTGGGTGAACATCAAAAGTTGTGGCCAAGAGGATGTGAAACATCGCTTCTGGAAGAGTAAAGGTGAGGACAGCAGAGGCAAGTGCGACTGCTCACTTCATTAAAAAGGTGGCAGATCTGTGGGTGGCAGAATCAAACAGAGGTGGGAGTGTTGCAGCCATGATCTTCCATGTTTTCTCAAGCTCTGCAGAGCTAAGATATCAGCTCTCACTTCAACATCTGACAGATTTTATTTTATATGTCAGGCACCTCACAAACTTGAATTTCATTTTAATGCTCTGGTAAAGCCTCCCTCCTAGTAATAATGTTCTGCTTTCTGCTTTATAAACCACCAGAAAATCCATATGTTTCGTGTTAATTCTGTTGAAAATACCTTGGATTCAATATCCTTTTAGAAATTTTGTTACACCTTTGCAGCCTTAGAAATTCTTATTTCGAAGACCTGCATCAAAGGGCAGGTTTAAACCTTAGCTTAAAAAAAAAAAATGAACAAACAACAACAAAAAAAAAAAAAAAATCAGAAAAACAAACCAACAACAAATGCTCTGCTGGAGGTGTAGATAGTGAAATCTTTTTTTTTCCTCACAAAGCAAGTGCAACCTAGTTTAATTGTTGTTGTGGTCCCTCCCCACTGCTTGCTTTCCGCTGTTATACAATAACCTCCTTTTGTTAGAAAGCAACAAAAAAATTAGGTTTAACTATGTCCCCTGCTGGTGGCCTTGAAACTTTATGGCCTCTCTGACACCCCACGCACACGACAGGGCTCAAACCAGCCTTGTTCTTTCTTAGGACAGGAATCCATCTCCTGAATAAATCAGAATTATTTCTAGTGGAAGACTTTTTCCTAAATTGCATTTATGCAACCTGTAATTATATTTCACATGAAGTACCAGGGAGGATTATGGGGAATAGGAGAGCACCTACTGTAAGTATCTATTTCCCACAGAAGCCATCAGGGCAAGTTATTAGCCCGTCGTGGTTGTAAATAATGAATTCAATTCAATATTTGGGGTTACCTGGGGTTTAAATTGGTACTGATCTTAGTCTAATGTTTCCAATTTCAGGAATTGAAACACATTACTATCTGCCTTTGCCAGCATGCAAAATGTTAATCTTGATAGATTACATTAATCTTTATAGAGAGCACTTTTTGTTCCACTTATATTTCAGGATCTTAACTCCTCGACATAAGGATGCTTTAGCTCTTTATATTGAGAACACTGCACATTTATTTTAATTGGATAACTGAGCTTTTCTGCTTACTGAGCTGTCTGCCTGACATTTGCAAAATGCAGCTTTTTTTTTCTTCCCCCAACATAACCTAGCTGTTCATTTTTATAAGGCCTGTCATCCAAAATGCAGAACCTAATCCTTAATTAGTTGTCATATTTGTTTAGCTGTTATACATCATCCGTTGGGCTGAACTGTTTGGTTTACTGTCCTTTCATAATGTCCATTAAATGATTATTTTTACATTCRCTTATGTTTTATTTAACAGTTTCCCCGCATCCTGAACTCGTGGCTCACAGGCCTTCTGCTAAAGAATGGAATCATTAAATTGGCCAGGCACAGAGGCTGCCCAGGCAGGGAAGGGTAAATCACAGCAGGGCTGAGCAGGAAGAAGGCTGCAGGGCTCTCAAGTGCCTTAACAAGCTTTTCTGCAGTTTGGGTTTGCAGCTGTARATCCCTTTTGGAATCAGGAACTACAAGGAGGCAGTCTGTGCCCGGGGAAGGAGAAGGGACACTCCACTGTCACCCCATCCATCCCCTTTAACCGAGCAATAGGGTCATGGAGGCAGGTTTATGTCACTGATGAATGAAATAAATTATCAGTGGAACTCTGATGTGGAACCCAGGGCAGAGCCCCAGCCAGCAGMCATTGGGGAAGTTCCTCAATAAATACTTATTTAAGTAAAATGGGAGGTCTTTAACAGGGCTGAGAACAACCTGACCCAATGCACTCACAGGTGGAAAAGACATTCCTGTGTTGAGGCAAGAGGAGACTTTTAGAAACAATCTGCCACATGCATTTGTGAATCCTTGGATGTGACGGCAGTGGGTGTGACAGTCACCTCAACCTTCCCTTCCACCCTGAATTCATCCCTTGCACCCTGCAAGTTGTACCCCAAACCACACAAACCGAGGTCACCCACACTGAGAGCCCTGGCAGGACACACTGGAGGGATCTGAASAGTGACAACATCTGCACAGAGAGCTGAACAACGGAGAGCAGGAGCTGCTGGCCCTCAGTGCTGCCTGCCTGCACACCTAAAGTGACATTGCTGCTCCCAGGTCGATATAATTGTGAATATCTGCCCTTCAGAGCGGGCAGTCTGTGTGTTCCACTGCCCTGCTGCCAGCTACAGCCAGGGAGTCACATCATTGTCACATCTGTGTGACACTCATCCTTTGTGTGTGGGGCTACAGCAAACACACCCACAGAATTAAATACAAACCAGCACGGAATGAAAACCTCTCTTTTCCAAGAAAATAACTTCAGAGCTTTTGGATCTAAAAGTGCTTCTAATATTTTTCCTCGCTGTGCTCATCTCCATCTTAGCTCATGGAAAGGTTCAGGTTGATGTACACTGGCACACCCTGCCCATCTCTGATCCTAGCTGTGTCCATGGTGCTGTCTGAAGTGCTGCGAGACAATTRTTGGTATGCAGAGCACTGGGAAACACTGCAGAGGCATGAAAGGCACCTGGAAAGGCTGGGAAGGATTGGCATAAAGCTCCTGTTGCAGTGAGAGGTGAAGCACATGCCCTTTAGGTAYAAATGAGGCATCAAGATAAACTTTTATAATGCTGCTAAAACGACTCTTTTTGATGACACTTTCATAAATTCTTCAAAGACCTCCCAAAATCATTGTCTCCCTTCTGATCTCACCTCCCACTCAAGTCTTCCCTTCCCACTGAAACAAGGTTACTTTTTATTTTACTTTTTTCCTTCTTTTTTCTTCTCTCCCTTACACCTACCAAAATGAAGAGATTTCAGCTGTACTTTAGGGAGGGAAATGATTTGCACAGCCTTTTTTCCTCACGCATCTGTACTGTAAAACTGAAAAAAATGTGGCAAGAGGAACATGTCAAACTTGCAAAAAAATCACTTGAGGCAAGAAACAGCAATATGACATGACAGCAATTGAAACTGAAGACAAGGTTCCCAGAAAGTTAAAGAAAATTAAATTCTAGTTTAAAAAAAAAAAAAAACTTAAAATTTTACCCAAATTGGAAGCTAATAAACAACTTGAATGCCCAAAAAGATAACCAAGGACAGCATAGTACAGAACATCCTACACAGGGACAGTTCTAAGATCTTCTATAAACTTTAATTTTGGYTAGGCAATGAAAGCTGTATTAGAACTTTAAATAACTGGAATAAAAATACCCTGAAAGGCTAACTGCCTTTTCCTCTTGTCTTTTGGTTACACTTTTGCTTATTCTCTAGCCAATTATTCAACAAACACAAAGTTTTTGTTACTTTAGCATGTGTTGGCTCTTTGGCCGAGAAAGGAAGCACCACTGCATTAGAYATAAATAATGATACCAGACAAGAGCAGGTGAACCCAACCATGTGCAAATCAYGTGGCATTTCAGCTTCTCCATGAGTGTCTGTGTCCCCCATTTGCTTTTATCTGCTGAAATGTTTCTCACCTGCCTTCAGCCCAAATCCTACCCAGGWTTACCTTGGTTATTTCATCCAGCCACTGAGGGAAGCTGTGCCAATGTATCCAACATTCCTGAAGTGCAGGAGAGGGCACATTTAGTATTTCTGTGTCACATAAAGATATAAATCAAACACACTGCAATGTCTCCCCACCATCCCTGGCAAACATCAGGTTCCTTCTCTTTGGCTTCCCTGAAGGATTCAGGCACTTGGTGGAACCAAACTTTCTGCTAAACTGCAACCCAAGCATTACTGAACCCCTTCTCTCTGTCTTGTTTTCCTCTGCTAAATTAGAGTATAAGKGAACCCATGTGGAAGAGTCACACAATTCTGTTGGCATAAGTGTGAGACGGCCAAGGTGTGCTACCCTCATCCCAAGGTGTTGGGATGGGCTGATGGGCATCTCCAGAACCACAGTGCAGAC
>NW_026623527.1:237258-254233 GCF_030028575.1 Malurus melanocephalus
AGGCTGTGCAGCAATGGCACCTGGTGCTGAGGAATTCACTGCACATTCCTGTACCACAGACAGGGCCTCCCTGAAACACTGCTGAAGTCCCAATTTTCAGCCCAAATTTCTGGTACAACCTGATGTGAAGATCAGATTTTTGTCATCTCTTCCCGCACAAAATCCTTGGAGCTGAAACACTCCAGAGCTCCTTGACTCTGTGTGCCCCTGGTCCTCACCCTGTGCCACCATCAGAGGGATGGATGTGCCCAAAAGGGACAGCTGCCACTGCAAAGGTCTCGCATTTTTTCCATAATCAAACAATTTTCATCTGCTCTCAGGTGTCACACAGACCAACAATCAGCAATCTGGTAATTACAGTTCTGTTGTGAATACCAGGGCTA
Organism: Malurus melanocephalus; assembly: GCF_030028575.1. NCBI lineage: Eukaryota > Metazoa > Chordata > Aves > Passeriformes > Maluridae > Malurus > Malurus melanocephalus. Next base: position 237,642 of record NW_026623527.1, read on the forward strand.
ATGTAGCAAACAAGGTTTAACAATGCCCTTGATATCTCTTTCAAAAAAAAAAAAAATTAGCCTTATGTGAACAGTAACCACAGACTGGTCTTATTCTGTGCAACTGCCTTGTTTCTCAGATACATGTACAAACTTACATTTTTTGAAAAGAGGACAACTGACCTAATTTATTCTCATGTATTTGCTCCTCCACAAGCAGAATCTGATTAGCAGACTCTGAGCTAATCAGCTGAGGGAAAGCTGAGAAGGGAATGTTTCCATGGTTTATGCACTCCTGCACCACCCACCACYGTGGGTCCTGGCTGGGAGGCAGAGAAAGGTCCAGATTATCCCAACCAGACATTCCCACCTACCCAGAGACACCCTCAAGGAGGGAGCAGRAATTGCCATAGATAACAAATCCTTAATTCTCATCTAACTGAGCCAACATCTGCTGATTTTGAAGGATTCCTTTCGTATGGAAATCCCAGCAAATCACCTCCTGTGACAACTGTGCTCACTGAAGGGTTCAGCACAGAAAATACAGCCTGGACATCCCTGTCTCTGACTCTGCACAAACACAGGGCCATAAACTTGTAGAAGTCAGGTGCTTTTCCTTTTCCAAGGAAAATCACCTGAATCACCCATCTTGATGGGGAAAAAAAGGATTGCAAAGTCTGGCTGTTTCACCTCAAAGAACAGCCATCGTAGCTGAATGCCTGCAGTTGTACAGTCCTGTTTCCTCAGTAAATCCAAATTCTTATTAAGGGGTAATACATTAAAATGAATTAATTGATGAAAGTAGCCCGAGTTCATGAGTGTGGGCTCTGTATCTCACCCCACAGCTGTGCCTGCTTTAGATCTGGGTAGAGAAGTGTTCATTGCTATGCAAGCTATACATGAAATTCCAGGGGTAGTGTGTGAAGCAATTGATTTCCTTCAGAGCTGGTCTGAAACTCAGGAAAATATGTGCCAGAAAGCTTGTATAAAACATATTAGCTCCTATATCCAAACCATTGATGAGTGTGGGATTAAATTTATTTATCAATTCCACTTAAATAGTTGGTATCCCAAAACACCTATCTTTAGAAATTACCCAAGGTAGTTAACAACAAAGAGAATGGGCAATTCCCRCTGGAAAAGAAATTGAAGTAGTTCACATCAGTCTTTGTTGGGTAAATGATTTGGTGACTCTTTGGGTTGGAAAGAGCGTTTGAGAGCTCTCTGAGCAGGTTTGACACTGATCCCACACTCTGCAGGAAGAACTTCCACCAACCCCAGCCTTGGCCACGCTCCCCATTGGGAGCAAACATAATTCAGAGATTTGAAATTCTCAGCTTCCATAGTGGCCATAACAAAACCCCTTGTGTTCATCTGCACTAAAGGGAACAAGACAYGACTTCTGTATGCCCATTTTTAAAGTCTGAGAATCCATTTTCAATGTCATTATCATTTTAATTCTTCCCAGCCAAATTTCATTCTAACAGTAAGAAAATATTTAGGATGGGAAAATGATTAATTAAAGGTATACATGTTTCCCTCATGTCCTCAGCAACGTGCAGGAGGAATTGCATGTACTATTATTTTACATACATTAATGAATGCTGTGACTATAATTTTGAAACAATGAGAATTGGCATATTTCCTTCTTTATATTTTTTTTTCTTCCGGATTATTTGGTATTGCTGCAATGCTGAGCAAGGGCTGTAAATCTGTATGTGCAAAAATTACAYTAATTTTGGTCTAGGGCTGTGTTTTGCCTCCRTCCTACATCCCATTCCTGCAGRATCCCAGTGCCTCACMAAGCAAAGTCCAACAGRTCACCCAGGATGGGATTAGGTGGCCTAAATGCAAGGGCCACTTGTCAGGAAGGACCAAGCCTGAGTACACAGGGCTCAGCCTGCATTAAATTATTATTATTATATTTAAGCCAACTGCTAAAGTAACTGGCAAGTTTACAACACTTATGTAATAAAACATGCTGCTAATATTGTTATTATATCAATATTCAACAGAAATCTTGACAGCTAAGGAGAAAATATGGATAAAGACACACATTAAGCAATTTAAAAGATGAAAATATGACTGTTTCAACCTGGTATTGACTTCTGAGTACATTTTTATCACTCTTTTGCCAAAGCAGTAATCACTTATAGTCAGTGTTTTGCATTGCTTTTTTCTTTTTTTCATCCTCCTATGTAAACTGTATCTCTTTCTTAAAACAAAAGAGTCGTGAAGAAATCCTAATGTGAGAACTGTGACCAAAGTTAATCCTTGCTCCTTAAAAAGAATGTTCTACATTTATATTATGATAATACTTAAAGCTTTTAGTGTGATATTAACATTGAAATGTTATTTCAGAATTAGCGATGCTTATATTCTTGTTAAAATAAGAAACACTTGTTTTTCTTGTACAGGATATTGAAATTCCACTTAAACAAACGAGTGCAATGTAAACACAAAATAAAATGTGAAAAGCATTCTTCCAAATCTTCTGTAAAAGAAAATAAACTGTACAAAATTAAACTGCACAATTTTCATTTTTGCACCCTCCTAAATACACTTGACATATGTAAGCAAAAACATGGAAGAAAATATTTCCAAAGGGGAAAGAACACATGCTCAGATATTATCTGGGAAAAAAATGCATTGAAATTCCTCTGTGATGAAGAGACTTTTTTTTTTTTTTTCTCCTCAGGGTGACCTCTACCTTCAGAATATGATGGTTTTATTATGATTAATAAATTTCATTTCCACAGAGGAAAGGAACAGTGTCAGCTTAAACTTCAAGCAAGTGGGTTTCTTTTTAAATGCTAATTTTTAAACACGCCCTTGCATGACACCAAATTTAGAAGCTCAGAAGGTTAGCAGAATAGATTCTGATTTCCAGGCTGAAAATAGCGAGAAGGATTTAAACTATTTTGTCACACTGCAAATCAGTGTGAGCTGCCCCAGCCACACACACACTGCTTCATTTACTCACTGCTCTGCCAGCGTGCTCGCTCCTCCTTGGAATCAGTGGCATTTAAATGCCTGTGATAATTTACACTGCAAATCATCATTCTAGGTAAACACCTGACTAAAAATTAGCTCGTGCCAATGGTAAAGTTTTGAATAAATTAATAGTAAATGAGATTTTCTGTGTGTTTTACGGAATGATGGAACAATGTATCCAAACCAATATGCACAAATTCTTGTCTAAGAACACGTCTGATGAACGATTTTGATGCATCATTAATTAGAAMAAGGTATGTTTCTCTATTTTCCACTGTATCTGGGACAAGAATGTGGGACATAATGGGAAAAAATGTGTTAGCTAGCATTTTATTATCGCACTGAAACTGATTCTTAAACAGCTGGACTATCAACTTACAGGGAAATAACTGAGAAAAAAAAACAACAGTGTAGACATGTTCATTTCTGTAAATATTACCACAAACTATCCACCAATACATGGTGTGTTCTTCTTTACTTATGCCATGCCTCAATCTCTTCAATCATTTTCAGCAGAGTGGTTAAAAATGCTGAAATACTACATAAAACGCCAATTTGTTGTTCACTGATCAAAGAAAGAAACAAACAAAAAAAAAAAAACAAAAACAAAAAAGGGCAACTGTGGGCTTTATTTTGTTAGGGCCTTTGAAAGGGAGTTTCTCTCTCTAAGTTATCAATAGTAGGCCTTGCTGAAGTCACTAAAAATCGGGGAGTTCTGTGCCCCTCTTATCATAATTGCCATTTCAGGATTTTTAATTCTTCATTACTGTKGCTGTATTTCCATGCACATCTGGGACAGGCAGTGGAGCTCCGATACTGGAGACATTTAGAAGCTCCTAAACAAYATCTAAACCACAGGGTTTAATAACAGAATTAATAAGGAAAAATCAGCACATAAAATATGAATCAAGTTAACACATTTTCCTCAAGTGGTTTGAGAACTAGAGAAGGAGAATTTTAAAGAATTGGATGCACACATTTTACTTATCATGAYCAAGTTCCCCCCCTCCCCCAATTTTTTCAAGTCTATATATCACTGGAGGACTACAGAAAATTATGAACCTGTTTAAGAACTATAAACAGAAAAGTTAAAAATTGGGCACTACTGCAGATAAATCTAACTCTGAGCTCAGCCATATTAGAAGCAAAGCTTATGTACCACTGGAAAACTCATYCTTCTAACTTTCCCCAAAGATTATCCACTCTTTACCAGCTTTGATTGTAATTGAGCAATGAAGTAATGAAATTGTTTCTGTAGGGAATACAAGGAAAGCAAGGGTTACCTGGCTTTAAACACATAGAWACATAAATGATTCCTGTAACTAACTCTGTGCTCTTCCTCTGGTCACAGAACTGTGATGATTCCAACAGAGATGTCATGAGCTTAAAATTCATCCCATTGCAGTAGGATGATGTCTGCTTGATGGCAAAAATGTGCAACCAACTAATTAACTTCATTTTAGATATTAAGACCAGGCGACTTTGGSCATTTCAGTCACCTGCATGACCAAMAAGTCTCTCTTTACCTCAGAAGGCAATGGACAAAGATGCCTCTGAWGTTTTTACTTAAGATCAAGGAAATTGGAATCTGCTGATAAAAAGGGCATTCTCCTTGATTGGCAAGGCTGAAAATGATAAAATTCTCTGAGTTTTGAATGSATCCTATCAAACACTGAGGTCCCTGTACAAGGGAGGACCATAATATACTTTATYCAGAGCATCTTCCTCTTCCATGACCTGCAATGTGCTACAGGTTTGTGATGTGGAGCAGAGAAAGAATTGGGAAGAGACAGGCAGCACAATAAAGAGGGAAACTTCAAGGTGTGCTGCAGGGCTGAACTCCTGCATGCCTGGAGAGCCATCAGGGATTCCCAATTTCTGTAGCACTGACACATCCCTAGGCTTTCACAGAGATCAGAAACTTGACCAGGGCCTACCATAGGCAGAGGGCAATAATGAAAGGTTTCCACGAAAGGATCTTCATAGATATGTCATTGATTAAATATTAAAAGCACTGTTTACTTTTTCCTGCAAGCTGGCGAAAGTTGAGAAACCTATGCAGAATTTTCTGTATGTGGAGATGCCTCTCCAGTTCTTGGCTGTTTACTTATRTATGCCACATCTCAATTTGGCCAGTTAATTTTCTTGCTAATTGACAGGCATGTTTTTGCAGAAGTTTCACTGATGCTCAGATGCTGTTTTAATTTTGCTTCTCTTTGCCAGCCTGTATCTTCTTTTAAAATTTGTGAGATGTTTGCAGCCAGCCAACGCTGAGCTGCCACCTTCTTAAACATTTAAATAGACATGATTGATACTGGTTAATTTGCAGAAATGTAGAAGTGTCACAAACAGCAGCACTGGTGACTTTTCCCTTAGCTGATGCTGAGTAAGTGCTGTGGAGCAATCCCAGGCACAGATCTTGCCTTAAAAGCTCTCCCTCAGTTTCAGTCTTGCTGTCTGGATTTGTGTAAAGGGTGGGAATTGAAGCTGATGCCTAGYCAAAAATCTAACAGAATTCTGTGCTACCACTACTGCTTTTCTGTGAAGCTTCTACCAAGAAACTTAGATTTCATATAAACTTCCTTAAAAAAAGCCACTGGGGAAACTGAGGTTGCCATCAGGGAACACCCAAACTCAGCTCCATTTCAGTACAAAGCATTTCCCTGTTACTATTTCTGTTATATTTAGGGGCAATAAGGCTTGAAGAAATTCTTATCTAGTTCAATAACACATATACTGGATTATAAAAAAAAAAAAGTTGTTTTTTACATTTTCAAGCAGTCTTGTGCTCATGTATAAAGTTCTGCAGCCTGCAACCACAGCATTGTTTTATGTTTATTTGCAATATGATAATGGCAGGATATCAAAACTGAATCCATGTTCATTTAAGGGACTTGTATACAGGCATCCACACATGCACACACACAAACACATCTTTCACGTGCACTGTTTTCAGTCTATCAGAGAAAAAACAATCTAATTGCTTCRTTAAAAAACCAGCACAGGAGATGCACGCGTGCTGACACGCACTTGTTGAGGACAAACACAGATTATTCACTCTTTCTGTTATCAAAGGAGCTTCACATTGCAAATCCTCCATTTACAAATCACAGAACCTCAGCTTTCCTTAATCTTGTCATGTTGTCACATTTGAGCAGCCATGCGAACTGACCTAGAACCGCGAGCACCGGGCAGGCAAGCTGTCACACAGATAATGACAGAGATGCCAGCCAGGGCTGCCAGGGCTTCCACTGGCTGAGGAAAAGGAATTAATCAAACCTCATGAAAGGAGAACAGAGGGTAATCAAAGTGTTTACTGATTTTTATCAACCRAGCCAGTAGCTGAACGTCTTCACCACACAACCACCCAGAGCAGTAAAAGCGGTAACRAATGGAATTCCATATAAGCAACTATTTATAGCGGCAGTAAACRCAAGTTTAAACTGCCAACATAAAGGACACTTGAATTTATAGAAGAAGCTTAATTTTGTGCATTAGTGCAACATTTCCTAGTCTTTCCAGAGCAAAAACTTCAGTGTCTGCCATTTTTCACAGGGAGCAGCAGTACAGCCTTGAATAAATACCGGCACAAAGACCATACAGATGCTCCTTCGTCTTCATTTTTTATTTGATTAGCGGGAGAGCAGAACATCATCATAAAAGCATCTCACAGAAAATGGTTATTTTCCCAAATTGCTCCGTGAAATGAAGTCAAACCCATTGGCAGCAAYAGTAAAAGGGAAGAACCTCTCTCAGCTGAGCATATGTCTTCAGACAGTAACTCTAAGGGGCTGAAGGAAATACCTCTGAAGCTGCATTCTTCCCAAGCAGTTTGCATTATACTCCTTCAAACTCCTTTGCAAGGGTATGATCTGATCAATATCTCCTCCCAGACACGTGAATAGGTCAATGAGATGSATGCCAGTACACATGGCAACGTTTTGAGCAGCTACAATTATTTATGTACCCTGGCAGAGGTAGGTTTGCCACAACAGGCGCTGCAGCCATTCGAAGCACTCCATCAAATGTTAATTTGTTTTAAATAAGTATCTCCATATTTGCTATTGTTCAGCGAATTAAATTTGTGGCAGTGTTAGTGCTGACAGGTTAATGATAGTATACAGGAAAATTGCAGTGACTGGAGCAATTGCATTTGTTAAAAATGGCCAATATTCTCTTCAAACATTTCAATAGCACAAACCCCTCTGTTTGCTTATTGCAGCTGCCTGCTTTTATTCAACATCTTTCCCAGAGTTATGAAGTTAAACCTTTCAAAATGTTTAATCTGTTTTGGAGACCRTATCTTTCTCCAAATGGAGGTCAATAACTTAATTTAAGACTGTCAACTCCTAAAGCTTTATAAAGCATTTCTTTTGCCTGCATGCAGACACACACACAGAGAATCCTTCCTCYTGGGACTGATTCTGCTCAAAAATGTAAATAAATACAGTCACAATTGGACAGATGTTATATCCACTTCCACCATACTTCATTCCAAATTCAGCTTTAAATATATATCCTTGCCTCTCTCTCTGTTGTTTCAAAATCATAAACTGCAAATATATCTGGGAGAAAAATAATACCAAGCATGCATCTGCACTCGATTTTTTTATTTCTACATAAAGGTTCGATAAGAGTTAAAAACTGAGAGAAAGGAGAGAGTAATATAAATATAAAACAATAACCCTGTCCCATTTTTACACGAAAAATATAAAATGTCATTTGCAGGTATGTCTGAGAATTCACTTGGAAAAGACACTAAAAATGCTTTTTCTTTACAAACTATGAATTTTGATGTTACAAAACCTAAAGGGGGAAAAAAAAAAACCAAAACAGATTGAGCACTGATTTGAAAAAAAATCTCTAAGAATGCTAAAGCTGCAAAATGGGAAATGGTTTGCAACCAACAAGTAAATAAACCATGGGTTTATTCTGGGTCTCATTCTGATAGGGCAAGATGCCCATTGCCCCCATCAGACACGAACCTCAGGATTAATTCTCCCCTAGTGGAACTATTGTCAGGAATTTGCAGGGGAAGGCCTTTGGAGATCYTTGTTAAAATTCCATCACCAAACCAACAGGAGGTTTCTGATGGTTTCCCTGCCTCTGTTYTAGTTCAGATCTGTTTGCAAACCCTTTAATCATGCCTGCCAGAGAAGATCTATCCCAGAAGTGCAGAACTTCTCTGCTGAACAGTAATTATTTTTAGTCTCAGAATGCAYTGGGTGCAATCAAGAGTGAAATGCTTTTAAATTTCCCATGGAAGGATCCCTCTGTCAGATATCTGAGGAGGTTTTCCTTCTGTAATGTGCATTCAAGAACAGACACAGACACAAAAATAGAAATGTGTATATGGACACAAATTGCTCATTAACACATTTCCCTACTCAAATTGCTTTATTCCCAAATCAAAAGGGGTATCAGGTATCATGTGGCTGAGGGCTAAGTATCCTCTGGCAGGAATGATAAAGTATGGAGAAGAAAAGAGGGAATATTACCAGCAGAACCACCCAACACCTCCCATTTCCATTTGATGACCAAGYTCCAACCAAAGCTTTCCGTGTTATAATTACGATTTGCAATCCACAGACACRCCCATTCTTTACAGGGAAACAATACAAACATACATATACTCACATTTCAAACATTGAGCATGTTACGAGTATCTTCCCTCGATACCAACTTTACAAACACGGTAGAATTACTGTCATTGACTTTAGGAGCACTAAAAAGAGCACTATAAAACCATACTGCAGGTGTTCTGCATGCATCTGAAAAACCACAGGAAGGTTAGCTTTGGTTCTGAAAGTATCTCTACGTTTGCTCCAGGTATTAAAACGTAAAACAGYAGATAATAAATTAGTTGGAAGTCAACTTACGAATTCAAAAGACCAAATTTCAGCTTTTGGCAACTTGAATCACAGGAATATGGGCCAGAGAATTACTTTTTCATGAAGCCAAAAGTCCTTTAAATTCTATTAGTGTAACTTAGGTTTATAAGAAACAGCAGTTACAAGCTTTCATCAACTTTCTCCTTTATAGCTTAGTGCAAAAAAAAAAAACCAAAAAAAAATAAAAAAAAAACCAAACAAACCTTATTGTTGAATCAATTCAACAGAGGTAATCAACTGGTAAACTGAAAAGTTTTAATAAATACACACAGAGGTCCATTTCCTTTCAGGTAAACTTCACTGAATGTACTGATAAATGAAAGTGTTATATTTTTGACTGGATTACTAAAGAAGGGATATATGGAATATGCACACTAAAGTCTTGGGCACTTAAATTGTGCCTGAATTGAGGGGGAGAAATGTCTTTATTAGATCAATCATTATTGCTTAGAAGGGTTCACTTTGTAAAACAGGCCCCACAGACCCCACATCTAACTGAAGAATTCCAAGTTTAAGAACTGCTAAAATAAACATCTTTATTCTTATTTAGCAAGGCTTAGATTTCCAAATTAGTAGCCTCCCTACTACAGCTTACTTCAATGAAGAGCTGAGCAGGAAGATCAAGTGAMATAACAAAAGCCAAAATTCAAGTTGAGTGATACCAACAATGTGACAAATGTTGGCTTCTCAAAATGTATTTTCTTCATAACTTATAGGACTTGGAAAAATCTACATTAAATCAGGTTTAACTACAGAATAACTTTTCAGATTACCACCAAAAATGCTACAGATAGCACAGAGATTACGATAATTTTAGCATATTTTGGGGTTAGCTATGATCACCTTTTCCATAAATAAATGCTCTTTATTTGTTTCTATGTAGATCATCATGGCATAAACAGAAATCTCATCATCTTTCATTCATTTCTGCTAATACAAAACTCTATCAGCAAACACTTCTTAATCCCAACATTTGATTTCACACTATATACCCTTTCACCCTTTTATATGAGAAGCATCTACAAACTTGATTTTTTGCTCAAAATTATTGGCAGAATTAGTCCCGGCACCATTACTATTTATTTTGCCTTTTGATTTCTTATGTAACAACATAACACCATCCTTACCTGAATTAAGACTAAGCTTGGTCAAACTCTATTGCTTAAAAGAGAGAAAACCTCTTGACATATTCAATAGATTTATAAAACACCATTACCTTTTGTAAACATTGTTCATTCTTCTGTACCCGTGGCTTACAACATGATAGGATAGCGAGACTTTTTAGGATATAGTTTTTAGGATAACGAGACTTTTTAGGATATGGAGACTTTTTACTTACTAGAGAGCGATCCTCTGAAGACACAGACCCTCTCTCCCACTATCTCATCCATAGGATAGACTTTGTGAGTGCTTTAGGGTCTGCAACACCCTTGTGGGCATCATTTGCCCCCAATGAGTTGGGAAGAAAAGGGTTACATCTATAGCACTTACAATGTCCTACACAAAGCTAAACCTCGGCTCTTCTCTCAGCTCTGCTTGCTTTGGCTTTTCAGAGTCACAGTCCTGATTGCCCTGCACGGCAAGCTCACATCACAAGGTTTAACACATCCTTACATGCTAGGCCACAYGATATTTAAACTGGAAATAAAACACCAACGTCAGCAACATAACCTAATGGCTTTTATATGGCAGAACCTATAGGCTGAAGCTGTAAATTCATTAAACTGTTTCCAAAGATTTATACTACGGACTTTTCCTGCGCTTTTGTCTTACGATTAAATGCAGCATGTGAAAAAGGATATTGAGACCTGGATGGATGCATCAAGAAGTATCAATGATTGTTACCTGCAGAGGTGTTACAAGAAATTTCATCTGCTGCAACGAAGACGAATTGATTTCTGCAAGAGAAGATAAAATTCACAATACTGCTTGCTGACTGGGAAATGTGCTAGCTGCCAATTGACTTGATGTTTACAGATGGGGTAGGGGAAGGGTGCTTAATTTTAATGAATGTAGCAAGAAAAAGTGTTCAGTACTATAGAGTTTATAAGGATCATGAGGTAGACATGCTGGGATCTTTTAAATGAAATAATGGTGACATTTRGATATGGACTATGTACAAACTCTTGCATTGGAAGCTTCATGTTTAGTGTTACAGATATGTCAATATATTTATGAAGGCTAAYAAAAATAAAACAATATATTGATATAGCTATTAAAGGGCACTACTGCAAAATATGTAAAAAGCGCTTTTGAAAAAAAAATTAAATTGCAATTTGCTTTGTGCATCTGAAAGGAGGATACTGAAATTAAAATATTTTGCTTTTTCTATGTCTAATATGACTGCAATTAGAAAACTAATTTTCTGTTATTTATTAAAAAAAAATGACGTATATTCTCATATACTGTCATCCAAATACATAGAAAAGTCTTTTTCAGAATCTTAGAAGCATAAACTACAGATACAGAATAATTTAATATAAGCCTTCTCTTGCAAAATTCTTTTTTTAAACCAGGTAACATAAATAGAGAAACGTTAAATGCACTACCATTTCGAAATGCAGAAAATTTCACTACGGCACAAATCYTGATTTGTCCTGTCTGAAGTCTAAGCAAACAGGATCCGGGTTAGTGGAATCCRCGTTTAAGGACTAGCATCAAATGATCCCTTTAGATGCATGTGCACAGCTTGGTCAGAGTATTTCTGGGTTGTGCAGGGTGAAGGGGGAACACTTGGGGTGTGGTTCCCTCCCAGCTCCTCCAGCCTGCACTGCCAGGCACAGCACAAACCCTGACCCTCGAGGGTTTGCAGAGCCTTAATGCCAGAGTCTGACAAACAGGAGCCAGAGSGATCCAGCTCTGCCTGGAAAAACAGCTCTGCAAGCATTAAGGACTCTGAGGATCCTGCTGAAAACCACGCAGGAGCCAACGTCCCTTAGGGGCATCAGCACCTTAAACCCTAAGAGAACAAAATCTTTTTCTATTACTTTACCTCTGATGTATCAAGAGATTTGAAATCCCTGTTTGGAAATGTGTGAACCTTGCTACTTAGAGATTCACATTCTAGGGGAAAAAAAACCAAAAATCCAAACCAAAACAATTAATCTGTAATGTAGGGACAGGATTGCCTAAGTCTAAAAGCAGGATCTGATCCTTCCCTCTGCCCTGGCAGAAATACTGGCACTGCCGTCAGGATGAATTTACTGACTAAACTATACATTCTTTCATTTTCAACTGATGTTCAATAAATTTAGTGATGAAACTGTACATTCTCTCATTTTCAACTGATGTTCAGTTGGTAGTTTTGCTCTTTATTTTCCAGAGCTAGTGAGAGTTACCTAACAAGTAATGCTAAAGATATGATTTAAGAAAACCGAAGAGAGATAAATTGCACACTATAAATACAGAGCGAATCTGTATTTCATAGGTAGCATAATTTGTCACTGTATTTACTGCTGCCACCTCTGTGATAATTACACAGAAAGGAAAAGTTAGATGCTTGCTAAAAGGGACTGAGCCACTAGCAATACAGACTTACTGTTTTACAGAAAATCCTCCTGACTCTTTTCTGTGAAGCTGTTAAATTACCCTCTCATTTAAATGATCACTTTTCCTTAAAAACTGCCTCTAAAGTGGTTCCTGAGAAACTCCTGTTTATCTCAGCTCGGAACAGTGGAACATTTAGGCACAGATTCTCCATCTTCAAATGTTAAAGTAGAGAATTATGTGCCTGGGCAATATGATGAGTCAGTACCTCCAGAAAGACCCCAGAACACTGACTGCAGTTTGTCCTTTGGAATGACAAATGTTACTGAAACTGTTCTGAAATCTTACTCTTTTTTTATAACCAACTTTTTACTAATTACTGTGAGAAGACTAATTAAAAAAAACAAAACCAAAAAAACAATAAGAAGCCAAAGTGATACCTATCAAAAAAAAAAACAAACCCATCTACTACAAACATCCCTTGTCATACTGTCATACTGCTTCAGAAGAAGATGCTATTTTGTTTTTGTAAAATTAATTTCACAGCTCCACAATTAAGTTTTAAAAGTAGAAAGTTACATACTGGTCAGAATAGTTGCTGTGAGAATGAAAAGGGTGGAGGCTGGAGTTCAATAAGCCAGTTCACTATTTTCATAAGTGATTGGGTGCTATTTGTAACATTTACAAAAAATTCTTAAGCACTTTGATAGTTTAATGTTCTTGTAGTAGCAGTTTCTTTTATTTAGGTAAATTCCATATTATTTTTTATATAGACCTAGAGGGAAAACTGCCTGTCGGAGGCATCACAGCCATCACCTGATGCCTAAAACAAGTGTTAGTCCTTAGTGGGGCCAACCCCAGAGCCTGCAAAAGGAATCCTTTGGGGCTGAGCTGGCTCTGGGATGCAGCAGATCCCTTCTGTCCTAAATCAGAGGTGCCAAAGGACAGCTGCCCTCGCTCAGCCCTCTGCAGATGGGGAGCGTTCCCTTTAAAGATCAATTCTCTGCCCTGACTATCGAGCACACAAGGATTAAAAACCACCCAAGGAAGAAATGGTGGAAATTCATGGTGTGTTTTAGGCTGGTTTAGTGCTCCTCATCACTGCTACACTATTAATGATTCAAAAAGGTACAGGAATTGTAAGCGGACCTGACTTTATTATACAATAAGCCCTGCTCAATTAAGATACAGAATCACTTCCATAATTTAATTTGTGTATTAACAGTGAAAGTRTAGAACTAAATTTTTACTCTTCACTGGTTAATACTTCAGATGTGAAAGAACAAGGATTTAAAAACCTTTTTTTTTAAATAAAATTTTAAAAGTTGTTACTGGCTGTAAGGCAGATAGAAAAAATTTGAAAGGATTACATGACAAATACATTGATCTGAATGTACAGTTGGATATATTCAGCCTGCCAGATCCTCACACCCTGGGCTGAGTGCAATCCTTTTAAGTGCAGGAGTGGCACCCTTTGGCAGTCTGAGCTCTCTGATGTCTCCCAGACAGTGTGGGTCAGGAARATGTGCTGCTGGGACTCCAAATGGCTGTGTTCCATCCCAGCAGCTCCTTCCCAAGGGCAAACACTCTGCATTCTACTGCTTCTCTCCAGCCTATATATCAACTTTTATCTCTTCCAGCAAATTGAAAACTAACACGCTTTTTACCAGTATGATAATAAAGATGGTTTTAAATTTTGAGAAAAAAAAAAAACAAAACCATTTAAAAATTTGATATATATGCTGAATTCGAACAAGAACAGAAGGGGAGGACAACAGAAGCTCTGTTAAGTGATTTAGATGCTCTTTCTTCCTTTGGGGCAGTTATTGAACCTGCATTACACCATCTTCAAAGGTTTGAATATGTTCTAATTTCCTCTGCTCCATTCCCTGTAGTCCCTTTGGCAGTAACAAATGTGTGCCTCTGAGGCCCCAATCTGACAGAAACCTCTCTCTTTTGGCACCTGCTCTTTCTACCCAGCAGACCTTTTGCATATCCAATACATTACGTGCTTTCTTTCTCTCCCCTTGATACGGTTTGGTGAAAACATGCCCTACTATAGGATGGAGATTTGATATCTTTGGGGGGTTGAAGTTCTTTAATCACTGGAGCCTGAGCTTTGTCCTTGCTATGGCTGTTTGATACACACAACTACTTYAGTGAGGAAGTGCCTGACCCATATTGATTTGCCTGCTTTATTACTGGAAAATTCAGAACCTGGAAGACAGGAAGATATTCAGAGAATGGGTCTCAGACACTCTTTTTTTTTTTTTTATGAATTGGGGGACCTAACTCTCACAAAGCACAATTCCATCCCAAACTCAGAATAAAYTGCTACCCTGAGTGCTCCCTCTGAAAGTTTCTATGGAGTCATCCCACCCCAGGAAAGGACGAGCTCCTCTGTGCCTGCTCTGCTCCCTTTTCCTTGAAAAGCACCAACCTCCCACCACCTTTCCCTCCTGCAATCGCTGCCTCTGCTGCTCTTCAGGTGTTCAGAACTCCCAGGTGCCTGGGAAGTTTATAAACTTAGATAATTATGGGTGGGCACAGGGGGAAAATGTGTGTTCTGTGTCCTCTCCCCTCCTAAAACCGTGGGTGACATCGGAATTTTCACCACTGCTGCACACAGCACACAATTAAGAACACACACCTGACTTCCCCATCACTCCCAGAAGTTTGCWATCCCAAGAAATTAGAAGTTTTCTTGGCAGCACAGAGCTTCCAAGCCATACTAGAAGTCAAGTGGCATTTTAAAAATCAGGGCTTCCCTAGAAATAATTGCACTAGGTCTAGGAAATCCAAAACTTGAAAGAAATTATAATGCACTAACATAMGGTGATTATACTTCACAGGCCTGATTTCCTGGGCTTTGATGACAAACTTCACAAAACAAGACAGAAATAATTTTGCTCAAAAGAAAGGTGCAGATCCCAGCCCAAAAACAGAGCAACTGCTGAAAAGAGTGCAGAGCYCCTGAACATCCCAAATTAAGTCGAAGGCAAACACAAAATTGAACAGAAGTTACAGTGGGGAGATTTAAACTGTATTTAATCAGTTGACTTTTTCTGGCAAGACCACCATGGGATTTACAACCACAGCCAGTATTTAGAAGTCAGAGATCAGAATCTCAGCTGGTAAAGTGGATGCAGCTTTAGCAAAAGCACTGAGTTTCCTTCCTGGGGCTGCTCCAAATTGTATTCCCTGAGGATCTGGTACTAACTACCGAGTGTAGTGATGATTTTTCCCAGCAGAGTTACAGTGGTACTTCTATACATTTTTCCATTATATTATTAAAGGTATGATATATTTCCTGCATGCTCTAAATGTTAAATCTTTGYTGCTCTTGTGAGGACTCTGATGCTGAGAGTTTTTTCACTGTGAATTTTAATATTGCTGACTGCTGGCTCCTTGAATAGTTTCRGCAATACTCGAGGATGGACAAAGTTTCCCTTTCAAATCATTTTAYTAAGTCCTTCCCAACTCCCTCCTGCTGGTGTCCTAAATTTAAATATCAAGGCTATCAAAGGACTTAAACTTTTTAATATTAGCATAATAACTATAATTAGGAGGTTGATTTTGCTATTATGCTTTATATTCCCATTACTGTAAGATCAAAGTACATTACCATACCCCTAGCATTTGAATCACAACACAGACAACTAAACAACTTCGCAGCAATACCTATAAGATATATTAAATGAAATAGGAATAAAGCTATAAATAATTCATGTGGTATCAAGCTTCAACAACACTAAGTAACTTGTTTGACCTGATGTGCATTAGGAAGGTATATTTTACTTTTAGAGTMATTTCTTCAATGTCAGGTTCCTTTTCTTCAGAATTGATTGTTCAACCTAAACAACGCTGATGCCAAGACAGAGAGGAAGGTATTTTGCTTTCACTGAGCAGCTCTGCTGTCCTCATCACAAGATAACGTGATAACCTCCACCATTCCTGACCATTTCTAGCCTGAAATTTTGAGGCAGGCCTTGGAAGCAGATAGAGAAATCCTGATTCAGCACTGGACATTTCCGTGTGCTTGGGCCAATGACAAGATGCCTGTACCAAAACTCTGACTGCCAAAGACAGCAGGAGAGGGCAAAGAAATGAAATCTCTCATTAAATTTTCACCCTGCCACCAGTCACACAACTTCCTGAACAGGAATAATTTGTTTTAACGCCAAAAAGTACTCGTGCAATTGCAAAAAGAATTCCTTCAAGAAAAGAAAAGAAAATAGCCCT